>NC_089979.1:173217805-173427134 GCF_036417845.1 Apteryx mantelli
TCCCCTTCTTACCTATCTGTTCCTTGAACATCTGCCTCCAACCTTGTGACGAGGTGTGAGCTTACGCCCATGAATGCTGTGAATACTGGTGCTCGCATCTCTTCTGCTGTAATGCCTCTTTCCTTCATCAACTGCAGCAGAGAGCCGTCAAAAGAAGCAGTGCTCTGTACACATAGGTGCTGCTGGCTCAGCTCTTCCCAAGGAGCAGCTGCCTTTTCCTTCTTACCCTGTCTTGTCTTCTCTGGGACGCGACATGAATACGCAGCCGCTGAAGCCACATGACTGCGCGCTGGATCTGTGGGATCTCCCAGTCTGCAAAGTTCTCACCAGCCTGCCAGGGCAGCCAGCAGTGCTGCTGAAACGCTGCGGTGTTCTGGTAGCCTGTAACGATTTCCCTTTTGAAGAACGAAAGCAAGCTGACTTGGTTAAAGTTCCTGAACTAGCCTGCTTTTGCAAGGGTCATCAGAGATGTCCAACAGCAGAAATATAACCAAGCACTTCTGTATGAGAAGATATCCTTGCTTCTTGGTTGGACCAGGGAGTCTCCAGGGGTCCCTTCCAACCTTAACTATTCTGTGAATATATAAATCTTATCGGAGTATGTCTCTGTTTACAGGTATAGCCAAGTGTATTTTCTTCATGTTTTCTCCAGCCTCCCCAAATACAAGCTGGTTCCAGTCTGAAAGTTGAATAGCCTGTTAGCATGCCCTGGTGCCTGAGCAAAAGTACCATGTTTTGGCATCATGGATGTGCATCTGTCTGCAACGGTCTATGCAGAGAAGTCCTTAATCATTATGTCAGCTGCAACTTTTCTTTTTTGCTCTTTCTCTCTTTTTTTTTTCAGTTGTGCTGCTTGTGAAGTGTCACGTGGGTTGGTGCTGTACTAGCAAGTTTTATTTATATTGGATATTGCTTCTCTCACACTCGGTATGTACTTTCTCATTTCAGAGCTGGATCCAAATGCATCCTGGGCCTGCTGTCTTAGAGCTGTTCCTGCTTCAGTTCAATTAGAATATCTCCTGCTAATCCATCATGACGTAATATCTGGTCTCCCGGCCCATCCTGTTGGATAAGTTTCCTGTTTCCTCTTGGTCCATACACATGTGACTCCAGGCGTTCATCATCTACCTAGTGTGGTACAGGTAGGTTTAGCCCTTTGAAAAGTGACCTGTTCTAGGTGGGAAGAAGGTGTTAGTCGCTTCTGTTGGGATTGGAAAATGTTTGGCTTTGGACATCTGGGAAATATTGGTATCATCTGAAGTAAGTCCTGACCTGGCTGCTTGCTGTCACTGACCTTGGCTTCTCCTTTTCCTAGCCTGCTACTCGGCTTCTCCTTTTCCTAGGCCCGCTACTTCTGCGTGCCAGTGCTGTCAGGGAGGGAGCCGGTTCGGGCAGAGTAGACCAGCTTAGAGGGAATAAGGGGAGGGTGTGCGGTAGCTAAGAGCAGGCCTGACAGAGGAAAGAATGAGGAAGAGCAGCAGTATTCTTTGCAGAAATTCATACTCCATTGGCTAAGAGTAAATGCGATTAGCTCTTGTCAGATGACTATTGATTTGTGAGGTTACTGTGCTTCTCAGCAGGTTTAAATTAACAGACTTAGCCCTTCCCGGCTGGTAGGCTTCTCCAATGCCTGCTGTCATTGGATGCGCACTGGTCATCTCTGTGATGAAGCACTCAAATCTGCTGTTCAGGTCTTTATTTTTTACTTACTGGTTCCTCTGTCCTTGTTGCTTCCCCTGCTGAATATCCAGCTGCATCCCCCTATCTTTTCTCGGTCAATACACAATATGTCTGTAAGGGATGTCTTTCCCATGGCTGGATTGGTGCCTTTTTGCCTTCTAGAGCCTGCACAGGTCATTTCACTGGTTGAGTAAATTGTCGGGTGGAAGAATGCAATCCATTTTGGACTGGAAATAGCACAGGTTATAACTTTCTTGATTTTAAGAAACGTTAGTCCTGTAATTGCCATCTGGCTTGGCCTATTACAAACGTGTCGCTTAGTGTGCTTCAGCACAGTTAAGAACTTTGCCTAGTGCCTGCTATATCTGGCTTTTCACTTCTGGCTGAGCTATAGAAAGTCTGTTACAGAGAGATACCGGTACCAATTTACTGATTATGACTTATATGAACATCAGAACTCTGTTGTACGGAATCAGACCAAAGTATCCTGCCTCTGACTAGTAATGGATGTGTGGGAAAAGCTTAGAAAAATGAGGTCAATACTGAAAGTTTTTTTCTTCTATATACCTTTTCAGTCTTTGCAGTCAGCTAATCATGAAATCAGCAGTTTGGGGTAAAAAGTGTTAGAAAATCCTCCAAATTCTTAGGTCTGCTGTTTCAATGTTAAGTAAAAACTCATTGGGAGGAATTGTTCCAATTTTCTGATCTGGACTAGTCTAGCTGTTTTCCATCCACTGATTCTTCTGGGATTATGTTTCTCTATTACCATTCCGTCCTTTTCTGTTCAGCTGAATGCTCTCTTGGATTTTGACTCTGGGAAGGACTATAAGACCATTCACTTTGGCCTTTTCCTAAAGGTAGCGGGTACCTGCGTTCAGCTCTCGGCTGTAGCTGAGCAAGGATAGGCTTTTTAGAAAGGCAGTTCTTGTCACGCCAGCTTCGAATGAAAGAGCAGGACTGAGATATGGATGAGAGCTAGATGGCAGAGGTAGAGACAAAAGTGGGGAAACTGCGGATGCTTGGTAAAAGAAACTGGAAATAAAGACAATGAGAATAACAACCTGCTAAGCACAGGAAATGCATTTGTGATTTTTGACTTGTGTTTGAACTTAGGCATGTCATTTGGCTCAAGGTGACCGCTGAATACCAGGCAGTGAATGTGGCAAAAGGCTTTTTCTAACTGTCGCCTAGGGAGATTTCTTTCCTTTTCAGCTCTGACGTTCAGCAATATATGCCTGCTACTGTAGTCTGACGTTCTGCAGAGAATCTCTGCAGAACGCAACTCTCGCTAGAATCAGAATAGTTTCTGTATTAAAACTCCTGTAGTTTCTCAATGCAAAGTCGGGTGGTGGCTTTAACCTCTGTTAGGGGACTGCAGAATCCGGTAACTTGATAGAGAGGAGGCTGCTGCAGCTCCATGCCCCCACCTCCAACCAGTGGTGGAGCTGAGAACGTATTCCCAGTAGGGATGCGCACAGACACACATGCACAACACAAACACACACAGACGTTTATATATTTACATATACATACATATATATGCACATGTATGCATGGTCAGCCACACAGACCAGCACAGACAGACGCACACAGCACTCACATGGAGACAAATAGCACCAATGGTCTCATCGGGCTGGCTCACCAGGATGAAGGTCCGTTAGTGGGAAACTTATATCCGCACATGTGCAGCGTGGACCCCTCCAGCAGCTGGGCTGAGGCGCTCGGTCTACCCGCCGGCTGGCCCCGGATCCCCACTCTCCCCAGCTGCCGGTACGTGGGCACGCGAGCTCCTGAGGCCCGCAGCCCCGCTCCAGCTGCTGGCATACGCTGCTTCTCGCACACCTGCACATGCGCACGTGCACCGCGGATCCGTGCGGTAACTGGGCTTGGGCACACAGTCCATCCAGCAGCTGGTCCTGGACCCTTGCTCTTCCCAGGTGCCTCACCCCTCGGCACAGGGGCACACGCACAAGGGGGTCTTGGTTGACCCGGACCCTATGGTCTCTCCAGCAGCTGGCTGGGACTCCTCCGATTCCCCTGGTAGCCAGCTCCTCCTGTGGTCTCATCCTTGGAGACGCACACACAGGCCTGGCTTCCAGGCCACTTAACCTCCTCCCTGGCTAGTCTGCCTTGACAGCCGCTAGCGATGACGCAGGGACTTGCGAACCCTCCCTCGCGCCGGTCGCTGGCACCCCAGACACACGGTCCCTGTGACCCAGGGTCCCCCGCCGGCTGCTGGCGCTGAGACCTCCATACGCATACCTGCACCCGGAACAGAGAGCCCCTCACCCAGGAACGCGGTCGGAAATGGATTTTAATGAGAAGACAGGACAGGCTGTGCCAGTCAGGTGCAAGACGTGGCCAGGCAAGCGTACTGGCCAGCAGCGTTTACATGCGACGAGACCTTTTTGTCCCCTTGCCCCTCTGTTTTCCCATATTTTTCCCTCCTCAAAACCACTTTGCTCCCTCCCTTTCCCTGTCTTCGGTTCCTCCCTGAACACCCCAAAACAAGCCTTGTGCAATCCCCAAACGCTTTTCCCCTGCATCCCATAGTGTGTTCCGTAGCCCCGATCGGGAACCCCTGCCCGGTCCAAAAGACGACCCGGAGAGCCACCCCCGTTTACTTGATGGGTTTCCTGCTTGGACAGTGGGACCGGTGGGTTTCCTGGGATGGTCCTGGAAGGGGCTTGGTTAAGGGGTTATTTGGGTTCCCCCGTTTATCGTTGTTCCTCCGCCTTTGTGTGTGTGCAGACAAGCTTTCTATCGCATAACCTAACAGCTCGCGGTACTCGAAATCGCTCGGGGCTCGCTCCTCTTTCAGTGCGATACCGCCACGGTGCTTTTCAGACAGAGTGCTTGTGCTAACACCTGGAATTTGCTGATCTCCCGGTAAACTGAACAGCATTCAAGGCATTTAAGCTTTTCTGGAAAGGCGGGGTTGGATGAATGGAAAGGTTCTTGCTTAAAAATGTTAAGGATCGAGAGTTCTGGTATTGTGCAGCGGGAGTTGTCCAAGTTTTTATTTATGCGGAAGTGTCATAAGTGCATAGAAACAGGCAAATAACTACAACACGCGTACTTTTGCTTCCGGCTCGCAGAGAAATTGCTGTATTCTCCATAAGGCTTTCGTAACGTAGACAGTGGTTAGCAGGTCTTCCTGTCTCGGCAGTCGTGTTACTCGGGTCATCAAGCGAGATACACCTGGATTTCAGGCACTGGCAGCCTGGGACGCTCTCGTGAAGTGTTTCTGCGTAAACATGGAAGTGACGGCGACGTGGTCGTTCTCATACCTGGATATATCGTGGCATCATGATATAGGACAAGGACCCCATGAATTTTGTGGAAAGCTGTTTTGATCTCCCTCCCATTTTTTTTAAAACTGTCTCTTCACGTGCTCTGGTATTTGGGACACAAATTTCCTGTCCCTTTCTTCATGGCCCTTGATAGTCCGATAGCCTTTACTGCTCTGTGCTCCTCTTGTAATGACAATGTCTCTCTTTGCCCATGGTAGTTGTCCAGAGCTATGGGTACAAGCGTTTTTCTTTGAATGTAGCTGTCACCGTTTTTTAAATGAAGCCTCTAGCTGAAACTGAAGAATTTGCCTGCTGCACGGATGTCAGGTTCAGTCCATCGACAGCCTTTTACTTTTTACTCAGAAATTTGACGCATGCATTCTTTGCCTGCGAATGAATTTTAAAAATACTTGTTTAGAGATGGTTTAGCTCCTTTCAAGATCCTAGACTGCAGGGCAGAAAATATAATTTACCAATTATGTGCTTTAAATGTATAGGCTCAGCTACAGCACCAAAGTGGGAAATAGTATAAACTTGACTTTTGTTAAGCACAAGGCCTTCAGTTTGCAAATGTGCTTTTGATGACAGGAGGCAAATTTGACCTGAGTCAGTGAAATTGTAAGGCTTAACAAGACATAAAGTTCAGAGTTTTTTAATTCATGTTTTTTAAAGACTTAAACCAGTCATTCTTCCCCTGGCAAAATAAATATGTTTCATCGAAACTGAGGGATTCGTAGTTACAAGGTGATGTCCAGGTGGGGAGCAAGGGCTGTGTTTGCAACCGTTAGGCCAGGGAAGAATGATTTTTAAAAGCGAGCTGTAGGTAATTTTGTAAATCTTTCCAGTTGTGTGGTAGAGAAATGAGATGCTGCAAGGTTATTTAAGGCTTTTTTTATTCTTGCTTTTTCTTCTTTGAGGTCATAGGGATAAACACACGGAGTCTGAGCAGCCAGTTCAGTTACTACACGGGCAGTGGCCAGTACTAGTAGTTGTAAGAGAAAGTGCAAAACTTGTGTTTTGGGTGATTATTTACAGATTAATTGATCTTATGGCTAAAAGAGACCTTTGGGCCATCTATTTGACACATGTATTTTACGGGGCACTAATGGACTTCCCTTTGCGAGCCCCATAGCTTGTATCTTTCAGAAAGACAAGATGCAGTTTGTCCTAGCAGTTTGGTTAGGTATTGTAAATTAAAAACGGGATATACTGCCTGCAGAGTCTCCATCATTGGAGGTTTTAAGAATTTGGAGAAACAGCTTTTACGAACGGTTTAGGCAGGTCAAAACTGTCTTGGGGCGAGGAAGGGTCTGAAGATTTTCCAGTGGCCGATTCTGCAGGCGTCTCGTTTGTGGCAGCTGGAGGCTCCAGCGGTGCCAGCTGTGCTCGCCCGGGGAGAGTGCCGTCCAGCTGCGCGCTAGGAGCGCGGGTTTCCCTTCCGTATCCTAACCGACACGTTACGGGGTAATGCTCTGTAGCGTCGTTTGTCTGGTGTCGGCTTTTGGCCGCTGTCTCTCGTTCAGTCTCTTCTGATTTCGTTAAAAAGCTTTTTCGCACTTGGTATTTTTCGAATATGTTTGTACATGCATTGAATATACTTAAACATCATAATCGCGTCATCTCCCAACATTAGGTTTCGTTCATTAAACATGTTGAATTATTCAGATCTTTCATGGACAACGTTTTTCAGCCATCTGAATTGCTTTCTTGGCTCTCTTGTAAGTCATACGTGGCACAACTTTATTCAGTATTCACACATGGATTTCACTAGTGCGGAAACCGTATAAAGAAAATCATCCTGCTATTCCTACTTGCTTATCTTTATAAGTCCGAGGGTTGCTTTGGCTCTCTGTGCCACAGTGCGGCACAGGTAATTCAGACCGAGTTGTTTTCCCACTGCGATCCCTGTTTCCTTTTCAGAATCTCTGCTTTTCAGGATACGATCTCCCACTTTATGGGGATGTTCTCCTGCGTTCTCAAACACACTTTGTTTAAATGGATTCACCTTAATACGACGTCTTTATGTCTCGATCCGACAATTCTGTCCTGCACCCCAGCTCGTTTTATGAGAGGTGACTTTGTATTCGTTTCCAGGCTCTGAATGATGCTGTTGAACGTTGTTGGACTAGATACTATCCCTGTAAATGTACCTTCACTTTTAACTATATTTCCCTATTGGCATCTGCTGTTTGATTTGTGCCAGCAAACTGGGTGCATTATTTATATGTCATCGTGCTTATTTATAATCAGAAAAAAAAATAGTCCAGTCACCAGTCAGCTCCCTAGAACAGTCTTTCAAATCCCTCGTGGTTAATGCAAGGCAATGAGCTGCCCTCACCAAAGGTTCCTATCAGCTCCCGGGGGAGTTTGCTTTTGTTCTGTGGTCTTTGTTCTTTCCAGACTTTCTCTTTGTTCTTTTTATATTTAATAATACAGCTCCGTGTATTGTTGTGTTAAAGTAAGCGTCTAGTCCGAGGATGCCTGCGTATGGTTTGTACGTAATACCGGTGCCGCTTCTTGTGCCTGGGAGCCCAGATCTGGCTTCGGAAGAAAGCGAAGCGGTGGCCCTGCCGAGAACGCCGTCGCTAGGTCTCCCCGGGACCTGAGGCAGCGCGAAGGGACCCGTGAGACATCCGCTGTCGTAACGTTCCCGCGGACCGCCCGGTGCTTCCCTCCCTGCCGCTGAAGCGTGTGTACGTCCCCCGGGGCTCTTGGCCGTGCAAAGGTTTTCCTGTGTGGCTTTTACAGTCAGGAGAGCCGAACGCTCCTTGCCTAGGTGGTTCCTTTCCGCATCTTCCAAGTCTCTTCTCAAGCCCTCTGCCAGTTAGTGCCTCAGGCTAACTATTCTGGATGAAAAAGCTTTTCTTGTTCTCAAGTTTGTTGCATTGCGTTTTTCTTGGTGGACCCGTAGTTCTTCTATTACAAGATAACGTACTCCTAATTTTGTCTCAGTGCTAATCTGAATTCTGTATATTTTTCCTCTCCTTTGTAATGTAAACAAGCCCCTTTTCAGTCCCTCTTCATAAGAGAATTATTTCATTCCTAATTTTTCCATTTCTAGATCTCTATTAATTCTGCTGTATACGTATTTGAGATGTGACCAGCATCGGCTGCGGTGTGATAAACGGGCGGGAGAACTCCTGACTGGTACCGCGTTCTGTAATATCTTCTGTCAGGCTTTTTATACTTCTTTCACATTTTATTTTCTGAGTGAATGCTTCTGTCAAGAGCCGCGGTTTTCCTCCTGTGTTTGTATTTAGCACTGTAAATTGTACGCGAAGTTGTAATTAGCGATGCCGAGTCCTGCCTTCTGCAGCGTGTGGGTTCACAGGGTCGGTATCCTTTTTTGTGCCGTCGGCCTGCCGCTGCGGAGAAGGAGTCGGCGTGTCTCCTGCAGAGCCAGACTGTGCCCCACGGGTCTGTTGTGCCCCCGTTCTGTTCTCCGTTGTGCCCGTTTTCTGTTAGGATCGGGTTCTTTGGAGGATCCTGCGAACAAAAGCGGGTCTGTCAGCACATTGTACTTGCATGTTTTTAAAATGCTCTCAGCAAGGTTTCTAACAAATGTAAAGGTTAATAAGGGAAGTATGTAGTCAATAAGGAAATTCCTCAAAGGCGATAGGGAAAGGTAGGAAGCAGAGGTAGGAATAAATGTTCAGTTTTCATAATGGGAGGAGTGACGGTTTGGTCCCCCATTGGTGTTCAGTGTGTTCACAAATTATTTGGAAAGAGGTAAATAAGCAACAAAACTTGCTGATGATGTGATATTAGGTCGTAGAACCTAAACCTGTCTCTCAGGAATTGTGGAAGAATCTCTCAAAACTGGATGATAACATGGCAGATTAAACTGAATGTTGATGAATTCAGAAGTAATGCGTTTGGGGAAAATAAGCCCACCAGTGTAGACACATTGTTGTCGAAATTCTCTCTTTTGGCTCAGGAAAGATACCTCAGCGTCTTTAAAGATAGTTGTCTGCAAAGATTAACAGCTTAACACCCAGTAGCAATTAAAATGGAAAATCTGATGTTAGGTATTACAGGAAAAGAATTAACAGAACTGAAGTTGTTATTGTACAACTGTATAAATCTGTGGTTCACTCATACCTTGAAAAGTGCATGCAGTTCTGTATCCTTTGAGATGCAGCGACTAGTAAAACTGGAAGAATTATGGAAAAGGTGATGAGGATAGTGAGACATGGAGAGGAGGTATATGAAACTTTTTAGGAAAAGATAGACAAAGACGACTATGCTAGAGATTATTGTGGGGGGAAAGGCAAAGTACCATTTCTAGAACATGTGGAGATGCAATTTGCAGAACATACGAGCGTGTGATGAAATTATCAGGCAGCAGGTTTAAAACAAAACCAAAGAGGTGTTTTTCTTATAGTGCCAAATCAGACTGCAGAGTTCATTACTAGAGGATGTTTTAGCAGTCTATAGTATAAATGGGTCCAAAGATATTAGACAGGTCCATTAGTGGCTATTAAACACGGTAGTCCAGATGAAGTCTCTGGCTCAGGATGTTAGTTAACCATGATTGCTGGAAACAGGAAGGTCGTACAAGGGGAATATGCATGCCTTGTTTCTTAGAGTAGCACTATTTTGTGGCTATGATGCTCTACGCATATATAAAAAAGGCGAATGTTTTAATGTGCAGGAATACGTTTTATTAGAACACTTGATATAGTTGTAAATAATAGGCAAGATTTGGGGGGCGTAAGCCCTTCTTCAGATTTTCTTTTTACCTTTTTTCTTATAATCTTTCTTCAAACATCTATTACTGAACGTTGGTGGAGAGAGGATTGTGGGCTAAGTGGACCTTTTGTCTGAGATCTGATGGTGTCAGAAATGTGCATTTTTCACACTCTTATTAAGTATAAGGATAATAAATGATAAAGGCTACTTTTATTCCAGATGCCAGTCATTGGCTTTAAACAGCTTTTAAGGGAGAGAAAAAATAGACTTTTAAGTAGTTTAGCTGAAACTCCCTTCCCAATCTTTGACTTCATTGTTTCTGTAGCGTATTAGTCCCTCTGGACTAGATAAATTTCCCTTACCTATACAAGTCTTCTTTATTGATTTAAAAATTAATATAAAATACTTTGTTTCTGTTTATAGAGTGCACTTTGGATGAGAGGAGTGAAGATAGGAGAACTTTTTTGGAAAACCAGTTTTCATCAAAAGGAATTAAAACTTCACAAGCCCAGTTGTCTTTCCTAGCAAGTCACGTTGTGGGTGTTCTGCATGGTGCTGATAGATGAGGTCCCTGGGAGCAGGTGGTAAGACCAGGGTTTTCTTTGAGTCTTATGCAAGGATGAAGGTGTCTCGGAGAGAAACAGAGCACAGATATCGGATCGTACCATCCAGCAGGTGAGGGTGATATGGTAGGGGAGAAGGATTTACAGAACAGAGAGAAAGGATTTATAGGACTGTTAGGCTGCTCTCTGGTGAGTGTTGTGCATAGCGGAGTACTGTCAACATTAATTAGAAAAACAAACATAGGAAGTACCAAACAAAAATACTACTTAGAAAATTAAGCTGAAATCCCCTGAAGTCTATGTTGCTTATTTCAGACGTAAAAGAGGGAGAAATTTCCAAATATTTTAGCAAGCAATTACCTGCACTTAATGCTACTCTGAAGGCTTACCCGCTGTTTAGATACGCACTGTTCCGCATGACTGTTGTCCTTTCTCTCCCCTGCCTGGGCTGCCTTCAGCTGCTCCGTGGAAGCCCGTTCCGCACGTCAAACTGGGACTCTCCTGTGCGCTCTCTGTACTGCGCAGAACGCCGTTCCCCTGCACCGCCGCTTCTTGCCGTAGCCGAGAGCCGAATACCTCTTTGCATCAGCGTAGTAAAGACGTCCGAGCGACGGCTGAAGCGCACGGTCCAAGGAAGAGCCAACAGGCAGAGGAGCAGCGGTGGGCTAGGAAGCGGTGCCTGGAAAATGGTAGAGGAAAAGGGTGAGAGGTTTCGCAGGGCAGATCAGGGAATCCTTAGGGAGTTCTGGTGAATGAGCGAAGTTCCGGAGGTGGGCATGGGCACTGCTGTGAGATGAAACGCGGATTAGGAAACAAAAGCCAGCTCCAGAGTATATAGAAAGTGTTGGGGAAGAGAGCAGTAAATACGGCGAGCTTTCTTCATCCAGGACAACTTAACCTCCTTTACGTGCCTGCTGTCTGCTTTGCTCCTGTTAGAAAACAGTTGGAAAGGAAATGGTGTGAACTGGTTTCAGGTGGTTTGGGGACACATTTTCAGCTGCAGGAACCGAGCTGTATGTGGTGGCTGGGTGGGAGGAACCAGGCTTGACCTGAGCACTTGGCTTTTGGAGAGTCTCCCTTTTTTTTATTATCGTGGTAGCAAAACTTGCAATTATGGAGAGAAATACTATTATGCATATCAGAATGCACATTAATATTAGTCATTGTTGTTATGAAAGACATTTAATTCTACAACAAAAGTATTACACATTAAAGTGGGTGATAGTATTTATGGTTATATGATAAAGTACTTGCTTATTTTCTCTTTAAGTGTTTCAGGTCACTTCTTATTTACAGACTTTCATGCTAGTTCCTTTGAGCATCTATAGGTTATTGCCGAATTTTCCCAGCTTTTCAGGTAGGAATAGAATGGATGGCAAGTCTCCAGCAAAAACAGCACCAGCCACTTAGCCGTGTGCTGACGACGCCAGGCCTTGAGCAGCAACTCTTGTGGCTTGGCTGCGTATGAAGGGACTGTGCCTGGGCTGTTGAGCATTTTATTCAAAATGTTATAGGGTACAGCAGATACCTCAGCAGTGTATACCTGAGTCAAAATAGGGTTTCACTTAACCAGGCCAGCACTTCAACAACTGTCGGAGTCCTGAGACTGTCCCCTGGGCTTTCTTGGTCCTTTATTTCAAAACCACTGTTCCTGAAGCAGCACTGAGCCAGCAACATGTGGCAATATTGCATTTATTCTTTTTCCGATTATATCGCATTAATCCAAATTAGTTTGTTTCAAATACCTAAAAACTCAGCTAGTTACAAGTGTTTTATTGCAAATTTTCTTCATCTTTCCTGCTTCCTACTTGAAAAACACATTTCCCACTGCTCTACTTCTTTCTCATCTTGGAAAACATTCAAGTCATGTTCTTGTGTAAATGGGATTTATTGGTAAAGCTGATTTAAGAAGCTCTTACCCTGCTCTGGCTGCTTATGCTTGCTTCTTGCGGTAGTTTGTTTCTCCCCTTCGCTGTTTTGCCATAACAACTTTTGGGACCTGTAAATGAGATGAACACTGGTTCTCAGCCTGAACAGTACTCCTCTGTCATTTCCTAACTTCTGAAGAAATTCCTGAAAAATGAGAAAAACAAGGATTCTGTGGCTCAGCTTAAGATAGCGAGGCAAAGTGTTCTTCAGCTAATGCTGATCTTGGCATAGTCATCGTTCCCGGAGTTCGCTCAGCAATTTGTTATCACAGCAACTAATTGAAGAGTAGCAGTTTGCACACACCAGTCACTTTAATTAACAAGTGCTCTGATGTACAGTTACAGTTAGGTTATTTAAAATGCTTCTGTTGCACCTTTCTGTGATTTCTCTGCTTAGATTCTAGCACCATGCATCACAAATGGATAAAAAGGATGTGGTTTATTTGATTAATTGCACATGTCTGCATCCGAACTAGTCTTCACGGATTCCCTTCACAGTGAGCAGAGGGTTTGACTCGCCACACTGTAACACGAAGGCCGAATATAGATCGTTCTGTAATCTCCTGAAACTTCCCTAAAAGTGCCTGTTCCTCCCCGTTGACTCTCCAGGGCGGTCACGTCATCAGTAGGTGCCTGTATTGCAGGCATCTGCAGCGAGCTGAGAGGAAACTTAACCAAACGCCTCGTGTTACCACCTGGCTGCGTTGGAGTCTCAGCTCTGACCTCGGTTATATTCCCAGTATAACTGTACCCACACAGTCGGTGCTTTATGGAAAGCGGTATGGACAATGTGGCTTTTTTTTTTTTTTTTTTACAAATAGCCTTATGAAAATTTATCAGCTTAGTCTGACAAGATATGTTTTCCATAAAGCTAATTTGATCTGCGTTAACAATAAAAACATTCTTTAGTAGCACCAATATTTACTGAGTCGTATATCAACAATACTGTTAGACTGTCAGACTGACTGGCCTATAATTAATCAAGTCATCCAGTCCACAGTTCTTAATTATCTGGTACAATATTACCTTTCTTCTATTCTTCTCCAGCGTTTCAAGATTTCTTAAAAATTCACGATGATGGTCTGAGGAGCACGTAAGTCATCTCCCGTAAAGCTGTTAAATGGCAGTATCAAGCAAATGATTTAAAACTATCTGCCTTCAGCACCTTTGTATAGGAACGGTTGTAGTAATAAGCATTTTGTCATCAGTATAAAGTGTGAACACATCCTCTGACTTCTTTCTAAATACTTAATAGAAATGTTTAGTGTCAGCAATTACACAACTTCCTGATATTGCATCAGTCATGAATCATTTCTAAGAATTTTTTGTTACTGAAACAGTTTTTTTAAATCTTTTCATATCGTTTGTGACTTTGCATAGTTATGGATGTTGAATCAATAACATTAAGTTCTGTAATTGAACGTTAGGTATTGCAATGACTGCAATGTAAAGGTTATGAGTACTGGCCCCGTTATTTATTATGTTTTGTTGCCTTTTTATTTTTGATTCTGCTGTTACTCTCCTCTCTAAAGGAGTGTATCTTTTTGATTCTGTTGTTCTTGTTTGTGATTATGGGTTTTTGAGTATCTCACAAAGTGCTCTTAAACAAAAAGCTCCCCAGTATTGCTCACAATTTTTTTTCTTAAAAACTCTCAGTCATTTTTGTTCAATATCCACTATTTAGTATTTTGGGTTTGATTAATATTTAGTATTCCAATTTGGAATGATCTGCTCTTTTTTAGGTACTATGCATGTATATTTTCATGAAGACTGCTCATATATTTAGGATATATGTGTGCATGAAAGGAGTGTTACTTTATGTCAGTGAAATACGTATGCACAACTACTACAATCTGTATTCGTTAACTGTGTAGATAAGAAAACTGCTTTTTCCCTTTTGGCTAGGCCCTGTTCCTGCAAAAACAAAGCAGCGCTTCTGAGCGGATAGCCTGTGAGTTAGGTTTCTGCTTGTTCCTGCCACTTAGCAGTGCAAGGACTTGCCTTGCTACTAGTTTTATCTTTTTCCTTAAGGCTTTCCCCTGCCATCATCTCCCAACATCTGCCTTCCGCCGAAAGTTCCTTCACTTTGAACTTTGTAGGAAGGGCAGATTAATAATTAGGCACCTATATGCAATATAGGTCATGTCACAGGGAAACAGTATGAGTGAAGACACATATAGGATTGTGGATTCATGTCGATAAACATAATTGCATTGGCCAGGAATGCAGAATTCTCTCCCTTCAGCTTTACTGTTACTTTGCAATGGAGGTAAATAATATTATCCTCACTTTGAGAGCAGAGACGTTTGGGTGCCCAGGAATGGAGTGATCCTTAATGATCTTATGTTCTGTGGCTTGTGACTATAGAAACATAATTTAGAGGCACCGCAGGTCTGGCGTTCACTTTTGTCTTCCTCACGGATTACTTGGGTTTCACAGGTCCAAATCAGATGAGGTAGAAAAGGTGAAGCCCAACCTTCCATTCCGGTGTTAAATATGGTGAGTACCAGATAGTGACAACACCCTTCACAGATTTGCAGTTTGTTGTAGTTTTAAGCTATCTTGCCACCCACTCTGTACTTTCTGTCTTTCCATATAAAACCAGTGTCAGTAATAAGATTTCTCCTGGATATCATAGGCTCAAGTACGTCTCCATCTGGGGCTCAGAGCTCTCTTTGGGGAAAACTGCTGTTATGTACACTCACCCAGGACCTCAAGAGGCCATGCCGTGCAGGGGTGCTCACTGTGTATTTCTTGACCAGTTCAGGCTCTTGTGATGAGCTGCATTAGTTGACCAGCAGTGGAGCTGTGCTGGAACTGAGATTATGGAGTAATCTGAATCCTTGGATATGGGAGGAAAAGAGTCAGTGAGGGCTGCTGATGTTAATGTCGCTGGGCGCTCTGCATGCTCAGGCTAGTGCTGTCCTACAAAACAGCAGTGGAACGCTGCCAAGGCACTGTCACTGTCTGCCTGTAAATCATTCCCTCTCCCCCTTGTCCCTCTGGCTTCTTTGGTTTGCATCTTTTGGCTCTTGAGTAGCTGAAGACTTTTATATGCATCACAGGGTTCGGAACTTTACCAGAAGCCCAGCTAGTCCATCCTCTGTCCCAAGGCGGAATCAACCATACCTGTCTTTCTTGACAAGTGTTTGTCTAAAAACCTTCAGTTGTGGTCTTTAAACATCCTCCACAAGCACTCTGTTCCACCATCTCTCTGCCAAACCTGAATCTTCTCTGATACTATTTAAAACCATTACTGCTCGTGCTGTCTCCAGTGGACATGGAAGACAGATTAATTCTTCCTTTGCTGCAACCATTATGTTTTTATGTCCTTTTCAGTCTTCTCTTCTTTAGGGTAAGCCACCCTAAGTCCCTCATTATTTCCATGAGAATTATATTTTTCCTGTTTCTGAAGTGCAGAACCAAAGACTGCAGAGAGTGTCCCAGATGAGGCTGTACTATTCCACCTGCATCTTGCAGGCTGTACATCCTGGAAGAGTATTTGCTTCTTTTTTTTTTTCCCCCAGACAATATAGCACTGTTGATTCATGATCTTGTGCTCTATGACGGTGTTAGAACATGAAAACAATGGTAAGAATTAGCATCATCAGGACTTTCTCAAAGAAGAATACTCCTTAAAAACAGGCAGTGATGGATTTTCCTCATCTTTTTAGAAAGCTTGTTCTACAGTTGGTTCCTGTTTGCAGAGAATATTCTGTCCCATGATCTCTCTTTCTAGGGCATGGTTAACTTGCATTGTCCCAGGAGAGTACAGCTCTTGTAATACTTCAAACATCAGGGTGGGATTCAATTCTCACATTAAAACACCTACATTTAGGTACAGATATGTAGGTGCCTACGTATGAATAGGTGTCTAAGCTCCCAATATTTTAAGTGGAAATCTCCTCTGTAAAGCCACTTTGAAAAATACTTCTCTATTCTGAATAGGCCTATATTCTCATGATTGAGATATTAAGAAAACAAGTACTTGAGAGGCAAAAATAAAACCTTATAAAGATCTGGAAAGAAATATCAGATGATAGAATTAGTGCAGTGATAAATAATTGGGGTGCACAGATTAAATATACACCAACAAATTTGGACTGTTTATACAGTTGATTAATATGTTATTTCCTTTCTAACACCCATCATTTTTAGTAGAGTAATATACACAGATCATATATGGAAAAACAAACGTAGATCAATTTGTGTAGAGGGAGTGGTTGTAGATGGTCTTTGGGATCATGGTAGAAAACAAATGAAAACGGTGTCCTAGAATGATGCTGTTCAGGAGCATTACTTCCTATTACTGTAATACTTGTTCCCTTTCAAGTATCTGCACTTCAGAAAGGCTGATGGAATATGAAAAAATGTTCAGAAGAGACCTCTAAAGAGATCTTGTGTAGTCTAGAAAAGCTGTCTTATGATGAGCAACCACAAGGACTCGGTATATTTAGTTTACCCAATCTGATTGACAGAGGGATTCGGTCATGATCTGAAAAGAACCTATATGGGGAGTATGGTCTGTTAACAAGGCCATTTTACCTGAAAGTAGGGATTCCTGGTCTGATACGCATAGCACAGATGAACGTTGCCTCTTGCTGTATATGAATTTAGGAATTATTGCTGCTACTGCCCTTAGTTAAGGTATGTGGCTGCGCTCATCCCAGGACTTGGCAAGCCCCCCTCGCCCCCCTGCCCCGTACTGGTGCACAAGGTTATTCCTCACCAGGTGGAGGACTTTGTTGAACTTCATGAGATTAACTCTTGGACTGTTTGCATCCTGCTGTGTCGCCCTTCCAGCTGATGTCAGGGAGGTTTAAGTCTCCCGTAAGAACCAGGCTCCATGATCTGGATACTTTCTGAAGTTGCTCGAAGATTTCATCCACTTTCTCACCCTTTCTGGATAGTCTGTAACAGGTTCCCACCACCACGTTGCCTTTTTTAGCCTCTCTTCTGATCCTAACCCACAGGCTCTCAACCACCTTATCGTATGTCCCATACAGGACCTCCAGACTTTCAAGTTGCTTGTGCTGCGCGTAAAGGGCATTCCCTCCCCCCCCTTGTCTTCCCTGCCTGTCTTTCCTGATGAGCCCGTAGTCATCCATCATGGCACTCCAGTCGTGCAAGGTATCTCTCGTTTCAGTCATTCCAACGATGTTGTCGCTCTGCGTCTGCACGTGGAGCTGCGGCTCCCTTTTCCTATTTCCCAGGCTGTGTGCATTTGTGTGTAGGCACTTCAAGGCAGGCCTGTTTTGACCTGTTTTATCCTTCTCACGGGCTGTCTCGCTCTCGTCACCCTGCCCCATCCCCGTTCCCTCACTTACCTGCAAGCTGTTGTCACCATCCCCTGACATACAGGTCGTTACCGCAAGTCCTTCCTCGCTAGGTTGGCGAGCCTTTAGGCAAAGATGCTTCTCTGCCACTTGGTCCAATTAATCCTGCTTCTGGCTAGCAGCCCTCCTTCCTCAGAGGGAACCGTGGTCGCAAAAGCCAAAGCTCCGTTCTTCTTTAACGCCAGCCGCACGGCTAGCTGTTAACTTGCAGGAGGCATCTACTCCTACCTGAGCCTTTCCCCTGCACCTCTAGGATCAAAGCGATTACCTGGGCTCCCGTGTTCCGCCTCTTTGCCCCCAGAGCTCTGCAGTCCCTCTTGGCTTGCTCCAGGACTCCCTAGGCGATATTACTGTTGCCCAGGTGGATGAGCAGCAAGGGCTGGATGAGCCCCACTGTGATACCTCGAACCAGGGTCCCCAGCTACGAACAAGCCTCCCGTGGCAGCGCGTGGGGCTGGCAGACGAACGCCTCCACCCCCTGCGGAGGAGAGTCCCCAGCCGTCGCCACGTGCCTTTTTCTCCGGGTGCTAATGCACGTTTCGGCCCCAGGCGGCTCTAAAGCCTCCTGTAGCGAGGGGTGCTTGTTCCCCTTGACCGTTAGGGCGCTGCGCCGATTCTGTAAATTCAGGTCTAAGGGCGGAGAAGGGGCCGTTCTGCTGCCAGAAATTGCAAGCGTCCCGGCTCCTCCGTTGGGGAGACCATCCGTCGCTCCTTTGAGCGTGGTCTCTGACTGCCGCTCCTTCCCCGCGGCAGACAAACGGGAGCCCGATATTCCCTAATCAGTTGTCGCTCCTGTTCTGCCGCGTTTGCAGCGCTGCTCCTCCGCGGCTGCCCTGCAGGTCCTTCCTCTGCTGAGATCCTGCGCTGCAGAACTTCCCGCCGGTTGACTGGTAACGGCTGCCGCACAGGGGCAGCAGGAAACTGCGCGGGGCACGGGCTCCGTGACGCCCACGGCTTCGCCGAGCGCTTGGCAGCAAAGCTCAGGAACGTCGCAGGAATCCGCCTCCTCCTCCTCCTCCTCCTCCTCCTCCTCCTCCTTCGTGCCTGCACTGCCACCCAGCACTGCTGCCATCCCGAGGCCTCCGGTGCACAGAGAGCCCTTTGATTTTACAAACTGTGTTTTCTATTTAAAAACAGTGGAAGTGGAGGAGGATGGAGTAGGGAGCGACACTGCCTTTGCTTTAAGTACAGATCAATACCGAAGGAAACCCACCGGGAGGAAGGAATTAGTTTTACTGCAAGCTTGGTCAGCGAGGGTGATTCCAAAGAGTTACCGGAACAATAGCAGGAAAGATGTCATTTTAAATTCTTGATATCAAAACCAGCTACTGGGAAGAATCTGACATATCAAAGTGCCCAAAACAGGTTCTGGAGAACAGGAATGGGGAGAGCGGTTGATCTGTTTATCTGGGGGGAAGTGCTTGTGCTTGTGTAAAACTCCTTATGATCTTAGAGACGCTGAAATGCTTCAGAGACGATGCTCCCCAGCCTCGGAGAGCAGGGACCGTGTCTCCTCGGCAACAGGAAAGGCAGAGTCCGTTCCCATGGAAATGTCTTGCGAAGAGGGAAGGTTCCAGGCTCCGCGCTCTTCGGAGCCGTACCTGGAGCGGAGGCTGGCCGTGCACGCAGGTGCTCCGCTCCTGCAGCCGACGGGGAGGAGTGAGCTGTGAACGTGCTGCTGTTCCTGGCTCCCTGTAAAACAGATTAATTGTGCACTGTTGCTCCCATCTAAGGAATTCCTTCTTCTGTCGCTAACTGCCTGCATTGAGGACTTGGTTGCAGCCCTTCGTAAGGAAAGCAATATTCCTGCTAGCCAGAGAGGCATCAGAGCTTCTGACACTCATTCTTTCAAAGGAATAGACAGAACAAATTAAAAAAAGAAAAATAGAAAAAGTGGTGTATACAGGGAGTCTGTATCTCAGCAAACCTTTCTGATATCTGAAGGGTGAAATGGAGAACTATGCAGAAGCAGTGGCAGGTCTGTTTGCATGACATCCACCAAATAAGAAACTGATAATACAATAAAGAAATTATATATAGCAGGCAAAATTAGACTCAGCAGGGGCCAGAAGTAGGATCTAAATATAGTTTATTCTTTTGGGTTTTGTTTTTAAATCTGAGGTGTGGGATGCAGAAGCATTAGTGGAGCAGTGATGATTTCAAAGTGAGGGACTCGGAAAATGATTCTAAAAGCAGCATTTTGTATGCATAGAAAGAAAAGGAAGGTATATGTATTATTGAGCAGGTGTCTGGCTGTGCAATATGTTTGTTCTTTTGTTTATAAGTTTCTTTAGGAACAGCCTGCTTTTAATTCCACTGACTGTCTTCCTAGTCTTGCATGATGAGATGGTAAATGGAAACGCACTATTCACCTTATTTATCCTTATGTTGTGTCCCCTAATATAGACCTTACAAGGTAAAAAAAAGCCTAGCATTTTCAATCTCTCCTCTTGAAGTGGCCTCTCTAACCCCTGATTCTTCCTTTTCTGCATCTCTGTGCCCTTTAATTTTGCTATACTTAACAAAAAGACAGTAGCTAGCTCTGCGCATGTGCTTTCAGGTAAGGACATTCCTTGGCACTGTGTCATGGGCCTGTTTCTGGTGTCATTCTCCACTCCATTGTTCCTCATCTGAACCTACTGCATGATGAATGAAGGTGTATTTCAGTTATTTGCAATGCTTAATTTTTTTCTGAGTAGAATCCTAGAATCACAGAATAATTGATGTTGAAAGAGATCTCTGGAGATCATCTAGTCCAACCTCCCTGCTCAAAGCACGGTCAACTAGATCAGGTTGCTCAGTATCACATCCAGTCAAGTTTTGAATATCTCCAGGGATGGGATAAGTTGCTTACTAGGCAATGTGTTCCAGTGCTTGACCACCCTCACAGTGAAGAAGGGTTTTTTTCTTAAGTTTAAATGAGATTTCCTGTATTTCAATTTGTGCTCATTGCCTCTTTTCCTGTCACTGGGTGCACTGAGAGGAGTCTGGCTCTGTCTTCTTTACGCTCTCCCATCAGATATTTATATGCATTGATAAGATTTCCTCCCCCCCCCCCCCCCCGAGCCTTCTGTTCTCCAGGCTAAACAATCCCAGTTGTCTCAGCTGGGAGATCCTGTCTGGTCCCTCATCAGGGACCCTCATCCCATCAGCTCTCCTTGTATGATAGATGCTTCAGTCCCTTAATCACCTTTGTGACCCTTTGCATGTCTTTCTTGTACTAAGGAGCCCAGCACTGAACACGTCACTCCAAATGTCTCACCAGTGCTGAGCAGAGGGGAAGAATCACCTCCCTTTACCTGCTGGCAATGTTCTTCCTAATGCAGCCCAGGATGCTGTTGGCCTTCTTTGCAGCAAGGGCACATTGCTGGCCGGCGTTCACCTTTTTGTCTACCAGGACCTCCAGGGCTTTTTCTGCAAGGCTGCTTTCAAGCTAATCAGCCCCCAGCGTGTACTGCTGCATGGGGGTTGTTCCTCCCCAGGTGGAGGACTTCGCACTTGCCTTTGTTGAACTTCATGAGGCTCCTCTCTGCCCACTTCCGTAGCCGGTCAAGGTCCCTCTGAATGGCCACACAACTATCTGCCATATCAAACACTCCTCCCAGTTTTGTATCGTCTACAATCTTGCTTAGGGTGCACTGTGTCCCTTCATCTAGGTCATTAATGAAGATATTAAACAGTATTGGGCTCAGTATCGACTCCTGGGGTACTCCACTCATGAATGGCCTCCAGCTGGACTTTGTGCTGCTGATCACAAATCTTTGAGCCCAGCAGTTCAGCCAGTTTTCAGTCCACCTCACTGTCCACTTGTCTAGTCCATACTTCATCAGCTTGTCTATGAGGATGTTATGGGAGACAGTATCAAAAGCCTTACTAAAGTCAAGATAAATAATATCCATTGCTACCCTTTCACCCACCAAGCCAGTCATCTCATCGTAGAGGGCTGTCAGGTTGTTAAGCGCAATTTCCCCCTCGTAAATCCATGCTGACTACTCCCAATCATCTTCTTGTCCTTCATGTGCTTGGAAATGCTTTCCAGGAGGATTTGCTTCATTCTTCCCAGGGATCAAGATGAGGTTGAGCAGCCTGTAGTTCCCCAGATCCTCTTCGTTGTCCTTGAAGATAGCAGAGACATTTGTTTTCTTCCAGTCCTCAAGAACCTCTCCCAGTTGTCATGACCTTTCAAAGATAACTGAGAGTGGCCTCACAATAACATCAGCTAGCGTATATCCAGTTTGTTTGAAAATTCCCTAACTGGATTCTTTTCCACCGAGGGTAGGTCTTCCTTGCTCCGGACTTTCCCACTGGTCTAAGGGGCCTGGGTTTGCTGAAGACCAGTCTTACCAGTAATGATTGAGGCGAAAAAGGCATCAAGTACCTCAGCCTTTTCCATGCCCTTTTTCACCAGGTCCCCTTCCCCATTCAGCAGTGGGCCCTGATGTACTTGCAGAATCCTTTCTTGTTGCCCTTCATATCCCTCACCAGATCCAACTCCAGATGGGCTTTGGCTTTCCTAACTCCATCCCTGCATGCTCAGACAGTGTCCGTATATTCCTCCCAGGTCACCTGTCCCTGCTTCCACCTCTTGTATGCTTCCTTTTTATGGTCAGGAACTCCTTGTTCATCCATGCAGGCCTCCTGCCGCCTTTGCTTGATTTTCTGGTCGTTGGGATGGACCAATCTTGAACTTGAAGAAGGAGATCTCTGAAAATCAACCAGCTTTCCTGGACCCCTCTTTTCTCCAAGGCCATATCCCATGGGATTCTTCCCAGCAGATTCCCAAACAGGCCAAAGTCTGTTCTCCTAAAGGGCTGTGATCCTGTTTTCTGCTTTGTTCCCTTATTTCATGATCCTGAACTCCACCATCTCATGCTCACTGCAGCCAAAGCTGCCCCTGACCATTGCATCCCTGGCCAGTTCTTCCTTGTTAGTCCGGCAGAACCTCTCTCCTCATCGGCTCCTCGATCGCCTGCGTTAGAACGGTGTCATCAATGCACTCCAGAAACCTCCTGGATTGCTTGTGCCCTGCTATGTTGTCCCTCCAGCAGATATTGGGATGGTTCAAGTTCCCCATGAGGACCGGGGCCTGTGAACACGAGGCTTCTTCCAGTTGTCTGAAGAAGGCCTCATCTTCCTCTTCCTCCTCATTGGGGGTTCTGTGGCAGACATCAGTGTTGGTCTGCCTGCTGATCATGACTATAAACACTCAGCCGGTTCATCGTCCATCCCCCGGCAGAGCTCCAGGTGTTCCAGCTGCTCTCTCCCGTAAAGGGTAGCTCCCCTTCCTTGCCTTCCTGGCCTTGTCCTTCCCAAAGAGCTTGTAGACCTCCATCAGCACGTCCAGTCGTGTGAGCGGATCGGCTACCTCAGAATTCAGTGTGCCTATGGGATGGGGAAGGAAGCAGAGAGGATCCTGCAGGAGAGGGAAAAGACCTGTCTAGGAGCAGATGTCGCACCGCTGCAATAGGAATCAAGAGAGTCATGTCTTGATAAGCCTTAGGAGAGCGTCGTCTGTGCTCTAGCCAAAACTAAGTGACCGAAAGAGCCTAGGGTGTGACTGACTCCTGCTCTCGTTCATGCTGTGTCTTTGGGTCCCTGCTGCAATGAGAAGCCTAAAGCATTTTTATTTTGTGAGACTGCAACGAGATTAGAAGTTGAAAGACTCTTAACTGTGTTAGTTGTACGTGGTCCATTCTTCTCCAGCTGCCGGACGGAATGGAGCTGTTTCCCGAAGGTGTTCTTCAGGGCCTCATCTGGTTTGAGATACCAGAGCGCTGTGTCCCGTGAGTGTGCAAGAGTGTCCGCAGAACCGGTTCTCTGATAAGTAAGGGAGTTAACATATAAAGGGAGAAACAGGGAAAAGAAATGATAAGCCTAATGGTAAGGCCATAACAAGGGGGAGGGGCGTAGGCCTGCAAATGATCCCTCATTAAATTATTTCTGATGAGGAACTGGGACTGGTGACATACCTCTTGCAGCCCTGAGGCATGATAAATGCACGGCAAAGCTGTGGCAGGGTGGGGTAAAACCAGCAAGCAGAGAAGATGGATGCATAAGCGGGCGCTTTCTTACTCTTTTATTCGGCATCTGAGACAGTTTCAGAGCAAATTTTTGTCATCAGCATTCCAAGCGGATTTAATCAGAGTCAAAAAGCATTTGCAAAGTTCAGAAGAGACAGAATTGCCGTGGTGAGATATGCAATGACAACAGTTTGATTGCAGGAAGGAAGGATTGGCTGGAAAGGCAGGAGTAGGTGGAGAAACTGGGAAAAAAAGCATTGGTTGGAGAGAAGGAAGTTGATGATGAAAAAATCCGAAAGGTAGCAGTGTTGGTTGAAGGCAAAATCAGATAAGTGGAAGAGTTGTTACTGATCAGATAAAAGTAGCAAAGGAATCAGTTATGTTACCGACAAAGAAGCTTTTCTAAAGAGAAATTTTACAAGCTTTTTTATGTTTGTAGGTTTTTTTCTTCCAGTATTCTGCTCCCCGTATTCCCTATGGCTGGAATATTAGTCATTTAGCTTCAGTTACATAAAATTTTCACCAGTTTTTTTTTAACTTTTTAATGTTTTTTTACACTAGATGAATATCCTACTCCAGATTTACTATCTGGAATATTAACTACCGAGGTTTAGCGACATATTTTTCTGCTTTTCTTGTCACCCTTGGGTTGATAACTAACAATCCAGAAAGCCTTTCTCTCTATGATCTTAGCAGAGGCTTGTGCCTTATTATTTGCCATATATAATATAATCATATATATATATATATATATATATATAAAATCAGCAGTCAGCACTGCTGTATCGTATGTACACGTACTAGCTTGGGCGCAACATCTGAGCGCTGGAGCGTCTCTCTCGGGAACGAAGCAGCCTGGTTTCCCAGGAGAGAGCAGGGTAGTCAAACCCCCCCCAAGCGCGTTGTTCCTGTGGTTTCAAGTTGCAGGCGGGGTATAAATTGGTCAGAAAACAGGTGCTGAGGGTGGGGTGCGCAGAGCAGGAATTTGGTGGCTGTTCGGAATGAGCAGAGCTAAACGGCTGGTGTGCCAAGTCCGCTGCCTGTCACCGCGACCGGTGCTGCCTCTGTCAGGCTGCGCTCTTTCCGTTTCCATCTGCTGACTTTGCCTGTGACCGGTAAAGGACAGCGACCATATTGTCCGTATCTATAGCACGTGGTGCTGCTGGGCCCGAGACACAGCTGAATTCCAAGAATGGGAAGAACAGTGAAATGTCACCGATAATACGACATAAGGCACAGCACATACTCTTTTCCCTCTCACAGTTCACACACACACACACACACACACACACACACACACATATATACATTCCCCGTGCCATTTGAGTTTTTCCATTGTATCCCTGTACGTTCTATTTATTTTGCAAAGCACTGAATGCCATAATGTTTCAGCTTAGGTTTCTTCCACCCCCCACATATGTCTTGAGGTCCATTTGTGTTTAATGAGTAATTAGTGCCACCATTTATGTCCCTCGCCGTTTAAACCCGTTTCTCCTGGGAGCACATGCAGTGCGCTTCTGTGCACGCTTTGTGGCTTCACAGCCCGTCGCCGAACGCCGTTTGCTGCCCGGGGCTGTGATCTGCCAACCTGCTGTGCCCGTACTGCGGTGGGAGAGATGAGGAGAGAAGCGACTTATTGTGCTGGGGGTCTGCTGCTTTTGCAATACCCTTGCTCAGAAAAGATCTTTAGCTGAAAGTCTGCTGTCCTGTAATCATGTCTCTGTGACGTGAGCTGCCGTGCCTGGCGTTTCCGTATTTCTTTGACTTCATATATGCATTTATGTACTAGGAGAACGGAAAGCTGAAAAGATTAGAAAACTGTCTAGTCTGCTTCTACAGACATACCACAACATAGACATTCCTTCACCTCAGGATTTATCTTCCGCCGTCTGCTTGCGTTTTTCCAGTCTAAGTCTTATGTCTAACATTAGGCCCATTTGAATTTTTTCCTCTGTCCTCACTGGCTATGAAAGTTCCCCAGAATCTTGTCATTTGAGGACTTAATCAACATGCCTTTTACTCCCCTCTTTTAGATCTTTAAGGAAGATGGTAAAAAAATCTGGATATAACACTTATCCTTGGAGTCCTTAATAGCCACTTCCTTTCCACTTGATTTTATCATTTGTAATCCCCTTTTGTTTAGAACTTTTCAGTTAATATTTATTTTGCCTGGCATTACATACAAATCATGTTCATGTTAAGAACTTCAGACATATAATAATATTTTACTAAATTGCCTTTAAATTACATTTGTCATTTTCCCACTGGCTGCCATTTTCCAAAAATTCACTGATGTTTGCTCTAATTATGTATTGTTTGAGATGAAAACTTACTTTTTGGGGGGTAATCTCCTTGCAATTGTTGTAATTATTCTGCAAAATAAAATCTTTTAAAAAGACACTTGGGCTTGTCTGGCAACACAGTTCTTTTACGCTCACCAATATTACTTACTGGTCTCAGTTCCATTGTGCTCTGAGTCCGTTGTGGTTTTATTCACCTAATAATTGTTCTACTAGTTTAGCTGAAATGGGAGGTGGATTTGTTAGTCTATGCCAAGATTGCTCTGCTTTCCTTCTTTGGTTATGTGCTTTCTCCAGTCTCCTAGTGCTTTCTGCTAGTGCTTTCTCACTTCTTCCTTAGCTGCGGATATTAATACTTCCTTCAGTCAGTACTTACTTATTATTGATTTGCTCAAACTAAAGATCTTTTTCCAGCTGAATTTTGAGTAAGAACTGGATATAATCTTAGCATTATTAATATTAATCAAAGTGGGCTTTCAGAAATTCTTTTTTCCTGATAAAGAAACAGGAAATCCTGTTGGCTTTCCTACATTAGAGAAGTGTGAAGGTGCTCCAGGCAGTCACATTGGTCTGATCCCAACTGCATGCGATGCTGAAGAATGAATTTTGAAAGAGAAAATAACAGAACATGATGAGGACATAAATGGTAGATGGGATAAAAGGCAGCATGAGTTTACTAACCTAATATCCTTCTTGGATAACTAATTTTTTAGACAAGGGAAACAGTATATCTAGTTTATCTAGACTTCAGTGAAGCCTTTGATACAGTGCTACCTGAAAATTTCGTTGAGCTTCAGAAGACATACTAATAGAAGAAAAGCAGGGCAGTTGTTGTTAGTTTCCACTCTGAACTGTCACACTAGAAGGTTAGGACGTAGTCTTGGGGAAGAACTTAAACCCATGGTGGATGCTAAAGGCTTGAGCAACCAAGTATTCCTTTATTTCCACCACTTTTGAAAAATGAAAATCTATTCCAGGACAGTCTCTTCTCTTCTCTATTCTCCTTCCCGAATCCAAGTCTTCCTACTAACTTTTTATAGTTGGCAGCTCTGCTCTGGCCCTTGCCTGGAAAATAACGGAGGAGTATTGTGGGCTGCCTGTAGCACTCAGCTTCTCTGCTAAGTGAAGGAGAGAAGCCATGCACGGATGTCACTGCACAACCTGTGGAAAGTGGTTTTGGTGAGGATGAAAGAGTGGAGATAGGTAGAAGCACAGTGGGACTGGACAGCATACTGTGAGGTCGCACAGGACTGTGCAGAGTTGGATAAAACAAGTATGGTTGATACGGTTGAAATACGGAAGTATGGCGATATGGTTGAATGAGGACTCATCATTTTGCATCCTATAGTATTACGTATCTTTTTCTCCATCTTTTGACATCCCTGCTGTTGTCTTTGATTGCTTTTAAAAATAATCAGGATGTAAGCTTGTAGTTATCTCTGCACCTCTGTAGAAGGATGCTTGGAACCTCTGGAGATAGACACACATGCTTTTTTGCCCACATTTATTCTTTCTTGCCTTTGTTTCAAGTCTTCTTTCCTATGGTATTTCTTCACTGCAGGTAGATTTGGAAAATAGTTAGTGCAATCTGCATATTTAGATTCCTAATTGTCATATTGTTTTAGCAATCAGATGCTTATTCTCTTTCCAACTATCCTTTTCTAAGACAGAATCAATGCCACCTACCTCACTCTGGACTGCTTGTCCAGATCACTCTGCTTGTCTGACCTGTTCTTAAAGACCTTCAGTGATGGAGACTCCACATCCTTGCTGGGCAAGCCGCTCCAGAACATCTCTGCATTTACTGCTCTACTCTTCTTTAATATCTAACCTAAATTTCCTTGGGTGCAATTTCAGCCCATTATTTCTTGTGCTATGGAGAAGTTTTTTCCCTTATTTGCATCAGCCTTTGGATATTTGAAGACTGTTATTTCCTCTTTCCCTCTTCAGGCTTTACAGTTCTGACCACACTTACTGTTCTCTGAACCATCTTCATCCCTTTCCACTACATTTTCTTTGATGCACAGAGCCCCAAACTGCAAAGAATAGTCCAGTTGAAACATTAACGATTCTTAGGACAGCAGGATTAGTTCAGAAGGGTTCCTCAGCCGTATCCCAACTGTGCCATGAAAAGGAGGAAGGATGGGAAAGAAGCAGAGATAGAATGAGGAGAAGGATCTAGAGTGTCCTTGTCACTGCTTCTGCTGCCACCAAGGGGAAGAGAGAAGTGGGGCAGCATCCACTGCTAATGCTCTTATGGTTTGTCTGCTTATTTTGTGGGGGTGTAATATTGTTGATTCACATTCAGCTTATGATCTGTTACTCCTCAAATATTTTTCTCAAAAACTACTCTCTAGCGGTTGTTCTCCATCCTGTGTTTATGTAGTTGATTATTCCTACCTTGATGTGGAACCTTGCAATATTTCTTATTGAACTATGCCTGTTTTTTCAGACTACTTCTCCAGCTTCTCAGGATTTTAATTTTAATCTTCTCTCCCAGTATACCTGTAATTCTCCCCCCCCCAACTTTATGCTGCTAGCAAATTTAATAAGCATGTTCTCTTGATCATTATTGAGACTGTTAATGAGAATATTGAATAATTCTGAACTCAGGACCTAGTTGCTATTTCTTTCCCCAAGCCTTTTCTTTTTCTTGAAAAAACATTATTATAATAAGCAAAGGTTCAACCTTGGGACATTTTCTGCCTGATTTTCAGTACTTTTTCTGTGCCATATTACATCAGTTCTAAAACTGTAGAGAATATTTTGTTGTTTTAAGGTTATTTTAATATTTCAGTGGATAGAGCCCTGTTGACTTGAGTGAAAATTGGATGAGAGAAACCATGCCTCTTTAGGACAACCAGCAGTTTTATCTACTTAATTACCTGTAGATTAGGAAATAGAAGGCAGCTACAAACATACCCTTAAAAAACACCACCTTATCATTTCCAGCTTTTACAGCCTGATCACTATAGCTTAAAAATATTAAAAGCTTGAAAAATAACACAGAATTAAAAAAAAAAAAGAAAAATAAAGCAAACAAACTGGTTGGACAGAGGCGGCCTCCAGAGCCCCAAGAGGTGAGGAGGGAGAATTTCAGGCTTTCCTTGAAATGAAATGAGTTGGGAATATAGCACAAGGGGAGCTTGAAGGGAGCAATGGAGGGACTGAAGGAGCTCCACAGGCGGCTCAACCTTCAAAAACTAGTAAAGGAATACAACTGTTGTAGAGCCAGCCCTGTGCTGCTGACATGTTCTAGGCCAGAAATGTCCAGGAGCTACCTACGTAGTTGTAGCAGTTGGGGAAGAGAAAGATATTTGTGTTGAATCAGGCGCTTTTTAAAACATACTCATTTCCCACATTTTATGAGAAAACACAGGGAAAATAGAAGAACAGGACAGATTTAAAGTAAAATTATTTAATTTACAAAGTCAGGCAGTTGCAGTTTGGGGGAGGTCATTCTTGCGCCGTAGCCCTCATCCTTTTGCGCACAGGCCTTATGCGCTGGTT
Source organism: Apteryx mantelli (assembly GCF_036417845.1). Classification (NCBI taxonomy): domain Eukaryota; kingdom Metazoa; phylum Chordata; class Aves; order Apterygiformes; family Apterygidae; genus Apteryx; species Apteryx mantelli. The sequence goes on from NC_089979.1 coordinate 173,247,128, forward strand.
TTTCTTCGCAGCACCGCGGTGAGCGGAGGAATCGCAGGAAACGGGTTCAATCCTTAGCTAGGTGAGGTTGGGCGAGTCACTTCCATTCATTTATACCTTCGTTTCCATTTGCAAAAAAAGCCATAGTTGTACTGACTTCCTTTCTGAAGCACCTTGAGAACTATCAATAACGCCAAGAGCCGAGTTTTATTATTACATGAACATTTTTTTTTAATCCTTCAGGACTTATTCTGTCCATGGCGACAGTGAATCTCCCCCCCCCCCCCCAACTTTCAAGCGCTGGGCCTCGTTATCCGATGTTCTTTTAAGGAAATTCCTTTGCGGGCTCGCTGCCGAGAGCATCCGGGTGGAGCACAGTTCGTGCTGCCTTGCAGTGACCTGCCATTCAGCAGCGCCCCGTAACGAACCCTCCCGCTTCGGAGCGGAACGAGGAGACGGGGGCAACCGCAGCTCATTCCCTGCGACTGCTCAGAAGAATAAAAGCCCCCAAAGCCCGCAGCGCGCCACGGGCGGGGGCGGCGCGGGCCGCGCTCCGGCGCCCCGCAGAGGGGGCGGCCCCGGGGGCGGCGGGAGGCAGCGCCGGGCCGTGCAGGGCGGCTGCCTGCCGCCTGCCGCCTCCGCCCGCGGTGCGGCCCCGCTCCTGCGCGCGGCGCGGAAGGGGTTAAGGCCGCGCTGCCCGCGCGTCCCCGCTAGGCCGCGGGCTGACCTTCACGGGAGCCGCGCCGGGCATGCGCGCTGCCGCGCTCGGGCCCGCGGGAGACCGGCCGCCGCCCGCCCGCCCGCCTGCCCGCCCGCCTCGGGGCGGCCCGGTTCGGCTCGGCCCGGCGCGGCGCCGTCCGTCCGTCCGTCCGTCCGTCCGCCCGCCCGTCCGCCCGCGGCTGGCGCGCGCCCTGCCCGTGCCGGGCGCGCCGTTGCCATTCGGTGCCGTTGGTGCTGGCGGAGGAGCGCGGGGGGACGCGAGGGGGGACTGCGCGCCGCGCCGCAGCCCGCAGCCCTCGGCCGCGCCCGCCACTGCGGGGGGCTGGGGCGGCCGCCCGCCCGCCCGGCGGAGCAGCCCCGTCCCGTCCCGTCCCGTCCCGTCCCGCGGCGCCGGGAGCGCGGGCAGCTGCGGGCGGCGGCGGTGGGGGGGGACGCGGGCCGGGCCGGTGCCTCGGGGTCGGGGCTGCTTGGAGGCCTCCAGGCCGCGCCCGGCTGTTGTTGCCTGAAGCCACCTACGAGGCGCCCTGGGCTTGGGCACGTCTTCAGCTGTTTGTTTGTACCGTTCCCACGGAATCAGGACCTAAATCCGGTTCCCCTTTAGCAACGGCAGCAGCAACACCTGCACAAAGACATGTGTCAATAATCCCACTGCAGTGAAAGCTGCGGCGCTCTTTAGCAAGCGCGGCAGCCGGTGTGATCTCTAAAGAAAAATCAGCACGTTGTTGTGCTGGGAGCCGGGGAAAGGGCTTGCAAGGCGGGAGCTGACAGGGGTGCGCGCTTTGGGGATCTAAGAAGAATTGCAGAGACACAGGCCCGTTGCCACCTTGCCAAGCACGCTGGCACCATGCGGCTTGTTTCCAGATAAAGTGTGTTTGATTCAAGCCAGCCAGAATCTCAGGAAGGGGTTTTTGCACAGAATAAGTCCATGCTGCTTTACTGGGCATGTTCCTTACGAATAGACTAGATTGAGGGGGGAGGGGGAACAGGCAGCAATGCCCACCGTCCCAAAATTTCTGTAATTCCCATGGGTGTCCACACAGAGTGGTGCTCGGGTTGGGGTCACCCTGAAAAATCAGCGGAGGTTGTTGCCTTCATCCTCATGTGGAAAGGGTTGTGTGATATTCATGGCTTGCTGTTCGCTGCTGGCTAATTTGGTGTCTTCTCTGTGCTTAGTGCTGGCTGAGAGCAGAAATTTATTTATTTAATTGTCTGAGATCTGATTCTCTGCTGCTCGTGGTCTTGCTAGAAAATTCACAGCCCCTAGACAAAGATTTCAAGCAGAGCAGTAAGATAACCCCCTCCTGTGACCTGGCAACATCTCCCCTATCGCTGCGGTAGGCAGAGGGGGAACGGGGAGCCCTCGCGAGCGCAGGCACGGAGGAGCTGTGGGCAGGCAGCTCGCCGCCCCAGGCCGCTGCCGCCGCCGCCCGCTCTGCCATTACGGAGGAGCCGGCGCCGCCGCGCGGAATGGCTGCCGCCACCAGCGCCGCCAGGCCCGAGCCAGGGTGCCCGGCGGCCCCGCTTCACCCCTGCCAGTGCGGGTGCAGCGGCGGGCTCCACAGTCCCCGCAGCGTCCTGGCACCCGGCGCCTTGTCGCACACGCGCGGTGGGGGAGGGGGGCTTTGTGCGAGCGGCAGCAACCGGCCCCAGTGTGTAATGGCAGCGGTGGTGTTAACGGCTCGTCCCCGTCTGTCGGCCACCCGGGGTCTGCGATGGCCCCGGCGCAGCAGCACCGAAGCGTCCCGAGGGCGGTCGCCGGGAGCGGCTGCGGGGAGGCGGCGGGCGGTGGAAGCGAAGCCGGCGCTGCGCCCGCCGCCGCGCTGCGCCCCCGCCGCCATGCTGCCCCCCGCCCCCTCCTCCGCCGCTCCCGCACTCTTTCTTTCCCCTCGCTTTCGCACGCTGTCCCTCCCTGTTCCCAGCTTTCTGCCTCCTGCTGTTCCTCCCTCTTGTCCAAAGGGGTTAGCTCGCAGTCTCATGTGCTGGAAACGCTGCCAGCGAATGTTTCTGTGTGCTGCCTGCCAGGTCTCTGGGGAAAAGGCCTGGAAATGCGGTGCCGGAGGAGCAGCGGGAGCAAGGGAAAACCATTGTTTCTCACCGCTTGCCTGCTGCATTTTCTAGTGGGAAAAGTCTCTCTGCGAGGAGGCACCGAGTTTATGTCATCGCTGGAGTTGCCCCCTCCCCCTTCCCCCTTGCCCCAGAATTTACCATCCCCTCGCGCTGAGGAGGAGAGGCTGCGGCGCCGCTACTAAAGAGCTGAGGCGTGTTTTCAGTTTGCCTCCCGCTTATCTCTGGTGTTTGGACAGAGAGGTTTAAAAAGCTGGATTTTCTGTCCCTGCCGAGTAAACACACAGAACCCGGCAGCACAAACTATTTCTGGCTTATCAGCGGAGGAATGCAGCAGCTGAGGCTTCGCGCGAGTGGGCCGTCAGGAAGGCCCTGAAGGGGCCCCCTCCCCACTCCGCGCTATTAGAAGTGTGAGAGCCCAGCAGGACTCAGAGGGGAGAGTTGGAGAAAAAGGCAGAAAAGGGAAAGAAAGAGGAAGAGAGAGAGTGAGAGAGGCTGAGCAGACCCTGATGGCTACAGATGAAGTTACAGGAGGGGCTCGCAAAGCTACGAAAAGCAAACTTTTTGAGTTTCTGGTCCATGGGGTGGTGAGTCGGGAAAGTTAGTGAGCTGGCTGGCTCTGAATAGAGGGATGAGTGGAAACTGGAGGCTCTGTGCTGGGCTGGATCGGCTCCCGCAGCGTGCTCCTGGGGCGCTGGTAGCCGCCTTGCCAGGAGGGCACCGGGGTCTGCAAAGCCCCCAGAATACGTACCGATTCGCTGACGGTACAGGCTTGCGTCTGGGGGGATGTGTGCTGTGATTTTTTGCTTTGATTCTCCATGAATGGTGAATAGCGTTCTTTTGAGCCTGTTCACAGTGCGGAATCTGCACTGGATCTGACCCAGATGGGCTTGTAGGACACTTTGTTCTGTAATCAAACTTGTGTTTTGAAAAACAATTCTGATGAAAGCCTGATGGAGCCTTGTGGTGCTGCCTCTGGTTCTTGTCTCCAGACTTGGCTCTTGTGTATCCTCTGGCTACTTAACAGGTGACTTTCAGGGGCTTGAGGAGATTAGCTCTGCAGATCCGTGACAGTCTATAGGCACTCGCCCACAAGAGAATTTCGGGGTGCCATGGTTAATTAAAGGAATCCTTCAGGTCCTTAAAAATTTTCTAGCTTTTGTTTAAGCATCGGGTCTTCAATCGCCTTTTAAGGGGAAATGCTGATCCCTGTTTTGCTGTCATTGGAAACCATGTTTTTTAGATGCCTCTCTAATGGTTGAATGCAGTCACCATTTATAACATTTGGATTTCTTATATAGATATACATTTAAGAAAAAAAAGATTACCGAAAAGTCCAAAGGAATGCAGATATTATTTGGTTACCAACAGTCCTGGGTGTTTTCTCTCCTGAGGATTCTGGCACATTCTACGACACCTTCTTTTCGAAGACATCAGGTGGGGGTTCTTGTGCCGCGTTAACAGAAATCTGGGGAACCCTCTGCAGGCTGCGAAATTGTCTCCGTAATTCAGGCTTGCTCCAGACGCGTAGAATCTAGCCGGTGACCCGCAGATCCTGGATATGGTGAGACCTGCAAGGCTGAGGACTTCTAGGTGGCATTCTGTTTTGGTGAGAGCAGCGAACAGGTGACATGGTGCCAACGTGCAGGAGCCGTCTGTTGCTAGATTGGCAGATGTACAGAAATGACCGAGTGGTTGGTGTGCAGGTTTGTGGCAGTGGTTTTGCTGTGGACACGCGGGTCGTTAAGATGTTCTGGCTCAGGATGACTGTAGCGAGGCTGAAGCATAGGCGAGTTGGGACGTGCTGGCATATGGAATGCTTTTTCCTTTTCCGAGGTTTCTGTTGGCATTTGCACACCAATGGACTTCCTTCAGTATCAAGAAGAGTGGCTAAAATAGTTACGTGATTGTGTTTCTTCTACATCTAGCTGGACTTCATTTGAAATGAGCATGCTGTCCTCTTAAGCACTGGAATTTTTAATTTATACCGGAATTAATACAGCAGAACTGGTTTCCGTTAGTTATTTGGATGCTAAAAAAGTCTGACTTGCACTGGGAATTCAGCCACTAGTGGCATCTTACTTGAATATCTGCATTTGCATGGAATATCTGCATTTGCATGTCATCTTCTTGCTAGCTGTTAGTGAGGCTGGGGCTTCTTGTCTGTTATTCTCTTGCCTGAAAACCTCCTGTATGACCCTACCCTTACCTACCCTGCCCTCTATGTTGATCTTCTTCAGTTTGGCTTTTGCTTCCCTATTTGTTCTTTTCATCAGTCTCTTCCTCGTCTCAGGTATCTTTTGATCAAAGCACAAGTTGAGGTAGTCAGTCTTCCATTACTTAAAAAAGAGAAAAAAAAATCATACTTCCTTTTACCTCTTCAGGTGCTGTGTTCTCCCAAATAAATGAACGTGCCATCACAGCCGTTGCCTTGTGTTCACATCTTGCTAGCTGTTCAGTTTTACTACCACATACAGTGTGGCAGTATTTGAATTAAGTCCTTGAAAAATTAAACTTTATCAGAATTCCTTCGAGTCAGAGTCTGCTCTCACTTCAGGAAAAACCTCTTCTTTAAGTTTTTATTTTTTTTATCTTTGTATTTATTTGATTATTGCAGGCATTATTTTTTTTGGCAAAGATAGGGGGGATGTAAATAGAGGTAGAATGTTGTGAGAAAAATTTTTGCTATGTGAACACTTTAATGAAAAGGAAAATTTCGCAGCATTTCCTGAGAGCGATTAGAATTTGGATTCACTTGATCTTTCTAGAAACATATGCTCCTTTGCTGAGGTCACTTTGCCCTTTGCTCTTGTATACTTAATCTTGCTTTTGTTCTTCTTTTCCATATTGCCAGCGTGGAAGGAGTCTTCTTCCCTCTTTGTCCCATTCAAATGGGACACCCCCGTAATGTGAAATATCTTAATGGTTAAAAGATCTCAAGGGCGATACTTCATCCTCATCCTGCTTGAATTCTTGATAGTTTGTTATATGTCTGGTTAGCCCTTTGTTATTTAAACAAGGTTAGATTTTTTTTTGTGTATTTTTATAATTCTTATTCCTATTTTGTTTCATCAGGGTCTTGTGCGTTGTTTCTGTGGGCGGAGAGAAAGGGTTTTTTTTCCTAAGGCTTCATCTTTCGCTTTGTTCTTTTTTGCTCTCTGCTCTATTTCTAGCATTTTTATGGATTAACATGGCTTTAATGACATCTTTATGCTGATTTATCTCTTTATTGATGTGTTTTCTACTGTCCAGTAGTACATTTCAGCCCATCTTTATGACATCTCCCTCTGGGTGTCCAGCTGTTGCCTTAAATTTTGTTGACCCAAACCAAACTGTTAATCTTCCTGCTGGACACTCCTCTTCCCATTTTTTTTTCCTATCCAGTAGACCTCATCATAGGCCTCCCTGTTGGTTGGACCCCTTGCCTGGATATCATTTTTGTCTGTCTCTCTTCTTTTCTTTTCTTACCCAAATGGTTAACTTTCCATATAGCCTTGAGAAGATCAATGGTGCAGATCTTGTCAAAGCTCTTCTCCAGATATCTATCCTCCTGTGACTCAATTGCAGTAATCTTTTCCTCTTTGGTACTTCATACAGTCAACCTTGCGTGTGTCTTCTTCACAGGAGGTCTTCAGGAAGCTGCTGAGAGGTTCATTTTCTTGTCCTGTTGTTCTGACTTCTTTAATCTGCTTCTGTGTCCTTTTTCTGTTCCCTCTTTAATCTTCTTCCAAAACCAGTCTTCTTGCCTTTTATGCGCAAGGTATATGTATAAAAGTCTATGTCCCTTTCTTAACTATCAAGTTGTATCTGTATTTAAAATATACCTGGTGTCAGTTCAAATCACCTTTTTTCCCGTAGTGATCTTGTTCTTTGTCCCCTGTGCTGTGCTTAGGGAGCTCTTCCTGTTAAAATAAGTCCTTATTCATATTTATTTTCTCTTAATATATGTTTTTTCATAGTTCCTGCTGATCTCTGCTGTTTAATATCAGTTTCACATCAAGACTGCTAATTTATACAAACTTATGCATCCCTTATATGACACCTTTACTGATCCCGTTGTCTATTTGTCTGCTTATCTGCCTCTCAAATCTGGTCATAGGCGCTTACAGTAAGTACAGAAACTCTGTTATATGGAACAGCATTTATTACAGTGAAAGAAGGGTTTCAAAGCATACCATGGTGTAAACAAATATATGATATAATGATAAATAACTCATTGCCAATGTGAAAACAGACTAAAAGACAGGTCTGGTGCCCTGAAGATGTGTGTGGAGTATCTGATAGATTTATCAGTGATGTGGAGAAGAGGATGAGCAATGAGTTTCATAAACAAACGTTGCAGTGCATCTCCTCGTACATTGCTGGGTTTTAAATGAACCGTAACCGTTCGGGAAGAAGGCCTGAATGTCACTGTGGGCTGCCTAGTGTGCAGCAGCAGCCACTGCCACTACGAAAGCAAGTAAAATGTTGGCCTGATTAAGAAATGGGGCAGAAAGTAATAAAGACGTCATTATAAATCGGTAGCATATACTTACAGGAATATTGTTTTGGTCATCTGCATGACTAATAAGCAAAAAGAAAAGTAACTCAGAGGGCAGTGATGGTGGGAGGCCTGTGAAGACTGCATCAGTAAGAAAATGGAAGATGGAGGGTGGTTAGGTTTGGAAGGAAATGATTTCTTTTTCGTAATACCTAAGGTTTGAGATTGGTTGGGAAAGTTGTAAAATCAGTGGAGGCTCTTAGGAACTGGTTAAAGAAGTAAGCATGTGTCGAAGATGATGGAGATACTGGTGACCCTTCTTTGAGACGAGCAGAAGGGCTGGATGACCTGTCAAGGGCTCTTCCAGCCCTGTTTCCTCATGCTTCAGCATATTAAAAAAATGCTACTTGTTTTACTATAAGGGGAAGAACTAAAGCTATTCTCCCCAAACTGAATGGTGATCTACTTTCAGTGGATAAAAGTAATTGTTTTTTCAGCAAGTCATCTATCTATAGGGATCACTACTAGAAGATATCACTGCGGCGAGGAGAGTATTAGGTAGGAAAAAAGTGTAACTTTACTAATGAGGAATATCCTACTAATTGTATATTTTCATGGATATAAATACTATCTTGTCAGAGCATAAATCAGCTAACACTAATGGGTCAGAAAGGAGCCTCATGAACAGTCGTTTCTGGACAGTTTGTTCCACTTACCTACCGCAGGGTTCTCTGTGTGGCTGCCCGTGCGAGGACGTTATCAGAGAAGGGGTTCGCGAATGGAGTCGCTGGTTTACTTCATGTCTGCTTCCTGTTCTGTCACGTTAAAGAAGGGGATGTTTGGAGCGAGCGTAGAGCAGGCTGGAGAAATAAAGTGATCTGACCTCTGTGAGCCAATTTGATTGGGAAGATGTTGCGGAGGACTGGTGGGGCGATAACGTTGTCACCTTGCTTACCCTTTTGAGCACCGTGCAGTAGAAACTGTAGATTTGTCCTGCCCGAACCCTGGACTAACTGCAGGCTAGCAAATACAAAAAAGATCACACGTAATTAAGAAAAAAATCAAATTCATTCTATCTAAGGTTTTAATAGTGTTTGGTGTGATTTTATGCAAAATGGGCTTGTTAAACAAATATGAATGGCTTTTCTGTGTTTTAAAAAAGAAGTTTTGTAGGAACATGAAAACAGTCACGTTGGATCATCTAGCCCTGTGTCCCCAATTAAGGGCGTAGCAGAAGACTACATTAAAGCATAGGAGCAAGACAAAAACGTAGTGATGCTTCCTGCAAATACTCTGTCTGCACTTAGTAGCTCAGGAGTTTTATGAACTAGAGGTGCCCTCTGTTTAGTACCTCTGTATGGGTTTGCTTTCTGTAGGTTGGTCCAGTTACTGTTCCCTTGAAACCATGTAAACTTTAGCAATCACAGTGTTCTGTGTCGAGAATTTCCGCAGGTTATATTATATAAAAAAGTACCTGATTCTGTCACCTGCCAGCTGTTGTCTAGTTCTTGTACTGGAAGAGCCAGTGGGCGGTTGATCAGTCTCCGCTCTCTCCATTCGACTCATGACACTGGAGAGCTCTGTTGCTCTCACTCCCATTCCCTTTAAAGAGTGAAGAGACCTAGTCTAATTAGTTGTTCTTCACACAAAATCCATTCCATGCAGTAGATCACAGTAGCATATGTGATCAGGTCTGTTAAAACCAGCAAGCTGATGGAACTCAAAAATGGTATATAGGGTTTGTTAGATACAATTCTAATGGCTTTTTTTAAAAGTTTTTTCATTTTGTTACATCCAAGTAGGTTGAGGTTGAGGCTGGGTGTCCAGTTGTTCTGAGCTGTGCATGGACATGCATGAAATAAAAAGGTCATCGCTGACTTGAGCTTTGTCTTAAGTTACAGTTCACAGTTATGTAAATGTAGTGTTTTCTAAATTAAAGACTTTTATTTCATAATGGGTGGAACCTGCAAGTCACAGCCGTGGAACACTTGAACCCTGATTCTAGGATTTGGGGAAATAGAAGATGAATGTGGCAGATAAGAATTGAAATACTGACATTCCTGCTTACTAACTCTCAAAGGGATTCATAGACGTTAAAAATGAAAACCCATATGAGATCACATCTGTAGTTGTCTTAGGAGAGGAGGGAAGCTGTGTACAGCCCTTTTTCTTGCACTTCTGCAAGTCCATTTTTAAATGACACACTCAGCAGGACATCCGCTGTTGGGAGACCATTTGTGCAGTCAGGCACCTGTTGCCGTCAGGGAATATCAGCTTGGCCTAAATTTCTTAACTGTTCCAGTTACTTCTAGTTACTTCTACCCCCTCTCATGTCCACACAGCATCTGACATCTCTTTGTGCTTATGTTTACACCTTATAGACATTAGTGGCTACTGTAATGCCTTGACACCCTGTGTTGTCTAGCCCAGGTAGCTTCTTTTTCAGTTTCTGTTATAAATACACCATTAACATACTTGGTAATTTTTGCTGCTTTTCTCAAAATATGTCAGTTTCTGCGCTAACCAGGAGCCTAGGGCTGCTCGCTGTGTGTCATCGGAATCCTCCTATACGGTACCACGATGGATAGTGTCTTTGTCTTTCGGAGCAGGAAATAGCTGTATGTACAACCCAGTGCTATATCACACTGCAGTGGCTTGTGCAGATGTTTTGCTTTTCCCGAGATTTTCTTTTACTTATGAGTTCTCCAGATTATTGTCCTCCAGCTGGTATGTTCAGTCAGGAGCCATAATTTTTTCTGCTGCAGCATTTTGGCTGTCGTGATGTTGATGTCCCCTGAGAAAGGACTCTGCAGTAGAAATATACAGAAAAGGACCACTCCACTGTTGTCTCATTTCTGCCGTCAGACAGGAGAAGTCCACTTGAAGAATGGCGAAGAGGAGGAGGAAAGAGGCAGACATCAGATGTGACAGGAGGTTTGGTCAGGAAGGGAAGAAAATAGAAGAGCCAGATTGGTGTCTTGAGAAGCAGTACGGTGGAAGGTAGTGGTGGGGACTTGGCAGCAGGTGTTGTGGAGGTGGTGTGCTTGCTGCGCTGACAGTGTGTTCAGCTTTGGAAAGAGGTAGCCCGGGCAGCGATGGACCGCTTGCTGATGCAGAAGTGGTAAGGAAGCGCAGGCAATCAGCAGAATTCATGGGGACCGGTGCTGTGACCAGTACGGCTGCTCTGGCTGCAGTCAGTTGTGTGCCTTTCTCTGCGTGCTGATCTGTTTGGCCTTACCCAGCTGCTCCACACGCAGTGACTCATGGCTTCATCTTCTCAGAGCTGGGAGAGTGTTCCTTCTTTGGCCTAAGGGCTGCAGCCTCTGCTGGAGGCATACTGTGTTCTTCCTCGTTTCCTACACCTAGCAGCGTTTTTGCCCTTTGGCCAGTTAAACTCTTGAAGTCATGCGGAGTAACGCATGCATATGGCATCACTGGAGGAAAAAGAGGGATAGGTCCGTGGGTGAGAACGGAGTTGCGCTGGGTAGGCAGGTCTGGGATGCAGGGTTTCCTAGGAAGGAGGATGTGTCAGCACAGCAGCCTTCACCATGGATGATATTTATTCAAGACAGATCCCATTCCTCTACTAAGATAACATGAGAAAGAGGGGAGGAGACAGATCCTAACCCATAGCCACTGATACCTCACAGATCTCTTTCAAAAGATATACTAGTACTGTAGTACTTTTCAGTATCGTGGCATTTTCTTGATGTCAGCATTGCGAAAGATAGTGTGAAGTATTGTCTGTCACTGTCTTCTCTTGCGTATGTGTTTGAAAGAGGAAGACGCTTTTGGGAAGGTCCTGTTCACGTTCTTCTGTTAGATATGCTTAGGTAGAGAAAGCATTTCTGTCTCTGTCTGCTGGGAGTCTGGTGGGCTTGCAGCAGGGAGATGGCTCGTGCATTGCGAGTGATGTTTTATCTGCAGATAATACAGGAGATAGGAGTAGGAGAAGAGAAGAAATGAGGCAGGCCAAAGGGTAGGATTGAATATATTGTCTACGATGTTGCTTCGTTTGCTTGAGCAGTCTCCTTTTCCTCGGTTTCGTCCTTTCTCTACCTTTCTCCATTTTAATGCCTAGCAAAGAGAAGTGAAGGAAGTTCGAAGATGTCAAACCTAGATCAAGAGTAGGTTTGGCTTGCTGGCCTCGTTCTCCAGGCCTTAAGGTGTCCTTTGTAGAACCAGAAAAGTGGGCCTGCAGTTTGATCCTGGTGGCCAGTCTCCAGGAGGGATGAACATGAGGTGACTGTGCCCAGGATCCTGTCTCTTCCGAATGGCTGTCAAATGTCCCGGGATGATGGACAGGCAACAACAGGCCCCATGGTCTGCTGTCTGCTGGAAGAAAGCCACAGTTTGTGGATTGGCAGGCAACAGAAAGAGCTTAAATACAAGCTCAAGTGTGAAGTGTTTTCTGGGCCATTTGTTTCTGCTGACTGCCTGGGTCAGAGGGTGGGGGTGAGTATGTGGGAAAGGAGAGAGCTGCTTTGTCCCAGCAGTTTTCATAGTTCCATATTTATGTGAGAAAATGTTTTCCACCCTGCAGAAAGCCTCTGCTTTGCCTGTTTGCTGTCTCCTGCTTCTCTCTGCGCAGTGGCCATACTTAAGACCATCATTACTGCATGTAATCAGTTTCCTGCACCAGTACTTGCTCTCTCCACCCACTTGGCCTCCTGTGCTGGTCTCTCTTCTACCTCGACCTTCCTTCTCTAGCCACACCAATTATCGCCATTGATTCTTTCCTGATCGTTTCCTTGCTTTCATTCTCCCATTTCCTTCATGCATCCAAGCCCAAGGACTGTCCAAGACTTGTGATGATCAGGGTGAACTGATGATGATCATCAGGGCCTTGGGAACTGTGGTGGATTTGGGTGGTTAATTTGGAGATGCAGCTAAGCACTGTTGCTTAAAGTTTGCAGCCAGAACAGGTGCTTCATTATTGGGAAATGTAGGAGTCAGGACATCGTGTAGGAGAAGCTTTACTGGGTCAGAGGAAAGGTACCCCTGGGCCTACAATGCTGTCTCTAACAGCAACCACAGCAGGTGGCTACAACAGGCAAAGAAGAGACAGGGCATTTGTATTGAGTGCTTCTCCCAGGTGCTTTCACAGCCTCTAACTGTTGACAACTCAGAGGAGTTTCTGAGCCAAATATGGTTTCCATGTATTTAGCACCCCTCCATGCACCTCTTCCAACTGCTCGTCCAGTCTCCCCTTGAGCCCATGGAGACTCTTAGCTTCTGCAGCATCCTTTGGAAAGGGGTTCCACAGGTTGACCATCACTGTGTGATGAACCACGTCCTTTTGTTGTTTACGAGCCTGGCGCCTCCTGGTTTCCTCTGTTGGCCCTAGCTTATGTATGGGAAGGGGCAGTGAACAGTCAGTCCCCATCTGCCCTCTCCAGGCCACTCATGGTTTTGCAGAGCTCTTGCAAATGCCCCCTTAGATTACCTTGGACCACCTGTTTCCAGATGGAAGAGTCCTAGTGTACTTAATTTTACTTATGTGAGTACTCTTCCATATCTTAGTCATCTTTGTGCTCTTCTGTGTACTTTTTCCACATCTACTCTACCATTACTGAGCTGCATGAACCAGAACTGCATAAAACATTCAGCACATGGGCAAACCATGGACAGTGGCACAATGATGTTCTCTGTTCTCTTCCCTGACATTTCTAGTGTTTAATGGTTTTTTTTTCACCCCCTAGGAAGCAGTGAACTTATGTTTTTTCTGGAAATGTCTGCTTTAACTCCAAGATCTTGTTCCTGTTAGGCAACAGTCAGCTTACAGCTCATTTTTTTTGTATGTGACAGTTGGATTATTTTTTCCCATGTACATCACTTTATATATAATATAATATATATATTATATATAATGATATTCAATATCATCTGCCACTTAATTGCACAGGCAGTCTCATAAAGTCCTTCTGCAGTTCTTTGAAGCTGGCCTTCATCCTTACTACCTTGAATAACCTAGCATCATCAACAAACTTTCCCACTTCTTTGCTTTTTCTCTTTCTCCAGATTGCTTATGAATGTGTTGAACAGCCCAGGTCCCAGAAGAACTCTGCATATGCCTTCCCTCTGTTGTGAAAACCATTTGCTTTTACCTCATTTCCTGTCTTTTAACCAATTATCTGTCCATAATGGATGCTAATGACTTCCTGGTTTCCTTAAAAGTCTTTGGAGAGGGACTTGAGACTTTCAGAAGACTTTCGTGTATGATCATTCTTATTTACATATTGGTTCAAATGAAAATAGTGTGTCTGTGCATGTGTGTGTATTTTCATAAGTACATAGGCATATCTAATAAGCATTTTGATAATTCTTAGAATGGAGCTAAGCTCTTCTCTCTGTTTCGAGTTATATTTTATAGGTGGGAATTGTTTTACTCGTGTTTTTCCTTGACAGCTATAAACTTTTAGGGATTAGAATTGAGTTTACTGTGTGTCTTATACAGCATTAAGCTTGTGGTCTGACCCAGAATGTCTGTTGCAGAGCACGCTGAAGTCAACATAAATGTCAGAACTTTAGAATGCCTAAAGGGAGTGCTGAAAAACTGTCACTTTTTTTTTTTTTTTTGGAGGCTTGATCAAAGAGATGAGCTTTTCTTAAAGGATTCTTGTCGCTTTATGAACTTACACTGCTCTCCAGTGTAAATGAAAGAGAGGGCTTTCAGTGGAAAATGCTTTGCCGTAGTCTTTTTGTGATTCGCCTTTGCTTTTCGCAATGTGCCTACCGATCGAAGCAGCCCGCTGGTCGGCGCAAAGTCTGGAGCGCTGGAGATGTGGTTGGGCTTGCAGCTTTGATTAGCAGGTGGACCACACCATCTTGGACTGCATGTAGCCACCATGGAGCTTTTTGTTCGGTCTTAAGGCAGAGCTTTCTGCTGTAAGCTGGCCTGGATTTGTTACTGACCACCGAGCGTTTTCCCAAGCCTCGTATGTTTCATCCGTGTTTCCTGCCTACTCTGTCACCGAGTTCCTCTTTCTGATGGCTAGGAAATACCAGGCCAGAGCTCTTCTGCTCGGTGCTGCTACTTAGTGCTTATCGGGATGGCCAGAATTGGGGACCTGCCTGGGCTAGTGTCCGATTACATACAACTATCTTTTCTGCTGAGGAAGCGGTGACCAAACTGGCTCTTCTTTCTGTGTTGCTTCTTCCCTAGCGCCCTGGGATGCCATCAGGAGCTCGAATGCCCCATCAGGGGGCTCCCATGGGTCCCCCAGGCCCCCCGTATGTCGGAAGCCCCTCGGTGCGACCAGGGATGCCCCAGACCGTGATGGAGACGACGCGAAAGCGCGCTGCGCCGCAGCAGGTCCAGCAGCAGCAGGTGCAGCAGCAAGTGCAGCAGCAGCAACAAGCCACTCAGAACCGAACCAGGAGGTGAGTGTTCCGGAAAGGAAACGTGGGAGAACAATTTGAGGAAGAAAAACTGGTCTCTCTATCAATAGGTAAGACCTTTTGGTTTGAGTGAGACAGGCGAGAAGATTTATAGATTGTCAGTTTCTCAAAGGAGGAAAAAAACACTGGTAATTTTTGCTCTTTACTCTGTGAATGGTCTCTGAACAAACTGACCTTTACTAATGTTTGGTTTTGCAGTTGCAATGTTTTCCCCTTGCATGTGTATCAGGCCATAAATCTGGTCATTATATTCAGCCTATAAAGTACTTGTTAATGAGCAGTTCTCTTCAAATACAGTACAAATACTATACTATTTATCTATTCTTTATAATTTCTCTGTTTTCTAACTGACTAACAAAATGGTTTGTAAACATTTGTAAACAAGACACAAATGGAAAAGATTTTTGGTTGGTCATGTGAATACTTATTCTATGGTCACTATGGGATAACATCAGCAGAATGGTCATAAAACTTTCAGTTTTCACAGGCATTCCTGTGTATAAAGTCACTGGAGAAATTAATAGGAAATAATTTCCTAGAATTAGAAGATTTTTTAAAGGAACTTTCTTTTTAAAATATGCCCACTTTGTACACTGCTGAATAGATTATCTCTTCAGTAACAGTTCTTTACTTTCTTTTTGCAAATTATGAGACCTCAGCAGACTGAATTCCTAAGTGTGAGCCAGTTCCTGACAACTACATAGGATACAGTCATCTAGGTGGTCTGCCTTTTGCAAAATCATTACAGATACGTATAGACTGTGTTCAGACAGTGCTTTGGTGGTGTCATCGCATCTAGGTGTACGTAAAACATGACTCTAAGCTCAGTGCTTCAGGAACCCTGCTCTGTTCAGGTTATATGCCTTGGAACAGCAAGCCGGACCTGGGAACGCTTATATCTGGGATGCATCTGGAAAGGACACCAATCCCAAGAGTATTAATATATTAAGATTGAATACAGAAGGAATGTGTGTGGGTGCAGCGTGTGAGTACGAGAGATGTATGTGCGTCATGGAGGCCTTGCCCAGCACTAGCCAAAATGTGCATTCCACAGCACCTCCCAGGAGATCTTTCAGGAAACTGCACAGAATAATGACTAGCCTTCAAATATGCTGGGTAGATATAATCTGACGGACTGCTACTGTTGGATAATTAAGGTAATCTTTAGGCACTTACCAGTTTCCAGGGATCATCAAATGAGAATAATTTGTTCCCTAAAATTTAATGACGTAAATCACAGAAGGAAGCAGTTTTTTCCCCAGCTGCCTTAACTTCACCACATCTACTTAGGAACCCAACAGTAATCTCCATCGTAGTGAGTCCAGCTTACAGCAGTGCTTCCTAGCTACTCGGACAAGTTTCTCTGTTTCTTCTGCCAAGCCTTCCCTCCCGGTGATGTGTTGAACGCTTTCCCCCTGTTCCTTTCCGCCTCCCTGTTGTCTCCCATTGAACCTTGTCTAGTTTTTCAGGCAAACCTTTCCAACACCTCAGGTCCAGTTCTGGGTTTAATCAAGCCCTATGTTTTATGGCACAAAAGGGCCAAGAAGGTGTAATCCGCCTTTCTTGGCAGCTTGGTAGAGACAAAAAGCAAATTAAATCTCCTTTCTGTAACAGACTCTTGGAGAACTGGTTGAAATGAAATTTGCTGGTTTTTTTGTTTTGTTTTGTTTTTTAACTGCAAGCCTTTGGGGGTACTGCAGGTGCATATTCCATTTCCCTTGAGGAAAATGTAGCTTGCTCAGACATTGCTTCCTGCGTTTTTCTGCAGATTCTGTGAAGTGTTTCAGTGTAGATTTGATTTTGTCAGCTGTGGAAGGTCTCAGATATTCACACCGTGGAATTCTCCAGTCCCATTATTTCTGCACTTTTGAAAAGGGACATTGTTCCCCTAACTTGGGTATGACTGCGTGGATGAATTTTCTGGCCCTAAGGAAGGAGTTCTAGATGTAGTTTGTACCTCCAGCCGCAAAGAGTGCCTCAGGCTTGACTTTCGTGGGGAGGGGAAAGAATCTGGTATTTCAGGCTGGGCTTATCACTAGCAAGCGTAGGAAAGTCCTAGTATGCCACCCTGATGCGTGTCGAAACAGCTTTTACGTGGACATGGCTGATAAGGGACTTCCTCGAGAGAAATACCAAGGCATCCTTCTGCCCTGACAGAGCGTCAGCAGGCGTTTCTTTCTCCCGTTTGTCTGTCACAGATTGAGTGATTCATCTCCTGCTTAAGATAAAGGCCTCACAAAATATAGAGGTGAAGAGTTAGGCCTGAATTCCCTCTTGGCCCTGTTAGAGAAAGCTAGGTGACAGGTTGATGGGCACAAATGATTTTTTAGAATCTGAAGAATTCAGAAGGGAATGTATTTGGAGATCTTCCTGGCAGTACCATTTCTTAAGCACATATACATTTGTGTGTATGTATATGAACGCAGGCATGTTTCTAAAAGAATACGTATATATATATGTGCTTGTGTATGGATATGGACATGCTATGCATATGCGCTGCAGGCACAGGGATATCTTCCCACTACTGCATTCATAAAGATGAACATGTGTAAAGGTGTAAACCCACTTACCTTTGTAAAATCACATACGCAAATACGTTTCAATGATACAAGTGTATGTACATAGAGAAGTGTACGTATATATGTGTGTCTGCATACACACGTGAGCATTGGCACTCAATTTGGGGTATGAATGAATGCATACTCTGATCTTTTGAACAAGTTCACGTTCAGGCCACAGGCATTCACCTCTTAAGTGTGCATATGCATAGATATGTCTATGTACACTTTCAGACATGCGCGCTGTCCTCCTACATGCTCTTTCTGTATCCATAGATGGCATGTACGCATGTACTTGCATACATTGCCACCCTGCACCATAGAAGATCCTGTGATCAAAGAACTTGCACACTTCTTTCCAAGATGCATAACAGACAACCCTGATTTGTTCTTAGCTAACCATCTCCCCAGGCTGCTGAGAGATGGGGTCCTAGGTCCTGGGCATGGGTGAGACCCTTTTGCTGATGCATGCACAGCTGTGCACCAGCATGTGGAGATGTCAGGATAATTTAGCAGGTGGCCTCGTTACTCCTAGATCTGTCACCATGGTAACGTGTTTTTTTCTTTAAAAAATGTACAGTGCCAAGAGGAGGAAGATGGCTGACAAAATTCTCCCTCAGAGGGTGAGTCGCTTTCATTTCCTATTCCCTTCACAATCAGTTCAGCATCTTAGTGTAATTAGGGGGATTTTAGCAAATACTTTCACTTTTTGTTTAAAAATCTAATTAAAAAGTAAGTAGGCAGTGGGTGAAAGTCTAGAGAGCAAGGCTGGGGCTGGGGCTGGGGGCTGGGAGTGTGGAGTGCAGCCCGGCCTGTGTCATCCTCGTGCATTGGGTTAGCTGTGCCAGCACTGCCACTTGCTGGATGGACAGCGGTGCTGGGCTGCGAAGTACATGACTTGATGCTGGGACCCTCTGGGTTTTAAAGACGTTTTAGATCAATATTTGAGGCTGGCCAAAAGCTGGTTCAGAGTTCAGCCGTGCCTGTAGGAGATGGACTCCTTCTTAGGTCTCTCTGGCCCAGTAGGGCTGCCAGATTCTAATTTTTGCAGTTGCGTCCTAGTAGGACCAAAGTGAATTAGTCTAAGTATACAACAGAGTTCAAGGGGCCTGGATTGTCCAGAGCGTTATTAATTCTTCTGTCCCCTGGGGATATGTCTAGTTTTTAGTGCCTCTCTGTGCTTGATCTGAACAGCTTCCTTCTCAATGCTTAAATCTTCCACTTCCTTTGCAAACATTGGAATTTCTCTCTACTCTCCTTCTCTTTCATTATCCCCAGACTTTTCCTTTCCTATGCCCTCTTAAACGCAGTTCTCCCATAACGTGCTTGGTCCCAAAAGGCAAGCTTCCTTAATCTTCATAACATACTCCCTTGTCACACCCCAGATCCAGTTTCTTTGGCTTCTGGTGCTTTTTCTGGGCTCAGGATTCCTTTGACAGGCATGTAGAGCTCCACTTCCTTCTCAAGGATACCTTTCCACTGCTGGTGTAAACCCAAGCTTCATGGCAACCTCCAAATTCTCTTCTGTGACCTTTCATAGGTACCTAGTGCCAACCAACTGAAGAAGTGAGCCCACTTTGGTACTCCTGACATCAAATTATCGCTTCTCTTTTTGCAACTCCTGCCACCCTCTGAAAGCACAGCCCCTCATAAGTTAGCCGTTAGTTTCTTCATGCTGCTGCCTTGGGAGGACTAAGCTACCATTAAATCCAGCCCCTTTGAACTACTTGCAGCCTTCATGGTGTTTGTGTTGAAGCGTCATTCCTGCTCTGCTTGGAGTCTGTACTTAGAATCAAAGTTATATTTCTTATGCTCTCAGTTTGTCTGTCTTGCACAAATTTATGAATCTCGCATTCTCTTCAGAGATAACTGTACATCCTGTATGATGAGACTGTAGTTTTAAACATATGTTCATTTGAAGGCTTTTTTTGTCCAGTGCTTTCATAAGATAAAAAGTCTCAGATGAAACAGGTGTAACCAAACTTCTCTGGCAATAGAGGACTTATGCCTCTGTTTATCAAATCCATGCCATCACCAAGTCTTCTTGCTTTTCAGTGTCTTTGTTGCTGTCAGCCAAGTAATTTTAGCTGATACGGTAATTTTAGCTGATAAGGCACCACAAACTGCTGGAGTCCTGTCTATAGTGGAGTTTCTCAGCACAGTTGAAGTGGTGGTACTAATGATAGGACTTTCTGGATTAAGCTATACCATTAGGCTGCAATCAGTATATTAGAACCTCCTTGCTGTCACCATTCACGCAGTGGGAAAATGCTTTGTACATCAGTGTCCTGTCAAGTGAAATATTTGCACTGGTGGCTAGGGAATGCTTGCAAAACCTGGCTTTCTGATCAAGCCTGTGCTAAGGTGCTGTTTGTATAGGGTCACTCGGCTGCTAGAGTTTAACTATTTGAGCAGGGTGTAATTTTGCCTGGATTTAGTTGTAAGAGAACAGTTCAGCCTAGCTAACTATTACATGTAGGAAAATAGGATTATGGACATCCTGGTGCATCCAGTCCAGTTCCCTCTATCACAAAGGCCCCATCACACAATTACTGCCTCAAAACTAGTTAGGGTCCTTAATTCTGAGATATTTTAGATCTGGCAGCTTCCCCCCGCCCCCCCCCCCCCCAGTCAAGTGCTTTTAGTTTCCCAAGGAAGAGTGGCTCCCCACACTTCTAACCCTCTGCAGTGCTTCATTATATCTATCCCAGGTTAAATTCACCTCTTTTGAACCTCTTTAAATTCGCCTCTCAGGAGGCCAGAACTATACACAGTATTCCAGATCACCAGTCTCACCAGTGCTTGAATAGCATTAATGCATTTTTATCTCTACTGGAAATAGCTTGAGTGATGCACATTGCGATCATGTTTTTTGTTTTTTTTTAATTTATGGCCTTACCACATTGATATGGCATATAGTCATTCTGTGATTGACTAAAATTCCTAGGTATTTCTGCTTTCTGTTGTTTGCAACTGGTAAATTCCCATATTATAGCAAAATTGTTGGTATAAACACTGAGGCACGTGACCTTGTGCTTTGTAATGTTAAATTTCATCCCATTTCTACTGTACAGTTCTCAGCTTCCTCACATTCTCTGTGCTTGTATTGACAATGCCGCCCAAATATGTCATTATTAAGTTTTGTTAGCGTACTTCTCCTTTTTGTGCTTGAGCCATTAATGAAAATGGCATCAGTTTCAAGACCAGTCCACAGTCCTGCTTAATACTTCTTTTTCTGTGCAGTCTGTTTTTGTCCCTCTTTATCCAGTTCTTTACAACAGTGTTATTTTTCTAATCCCCATTTCTCAGTCTTAAGTAGTGTTTCCTTTTATGACTATGGCAAATGCTTTACTTAAATACAAGTAGATTGGATCTACTGCATATCTTTTGTCTAAAAGGCAATTAATTAAAAGAAAGAGACTTGGTTAAGCACAGGCTGACATACTGTAACATAACAAAGCTTAGAGTTTTTTGGAGTTTATTCAACATTAACTCCAGTTCTGTGCCACATGCTGCGCCCCACCCTGTTTTCCTTACCTTTGGGTCATTCCCTTCTAATCTACCAGTCTGTTTCCCTCTCTTTGCATCTTCACTGATCACTGAAATACTCATTCAATCTCTGAAAAGTTCATTGGCATCTTCATTCATACCTGGAGACCCAGATCTCTTGAACTGACACAGCCTCTGCAGCTCAAGTCTAGGAGTTGTGCCTCCGTTTGGACCCCATGTGCTTAAAGAAACATGACCCGATATCAGGCTCTTTTCTCTGAGTTCTGAGTCGTTAAGTTTCTTCCCAGGCCCCATTGCTGTCACCTGCCCCCTAAATTCCCAAGAGGAGTTCTTGCCCTTCTGTACTGATAGGTTTTTGCACAGCTCTCCTCTCCTTTTCATCCTCTCTTCTTCATTCTCCTACATAAAAATAGTCAATCAACTCCTGCTGCTGTGCGCTGACCACCACATGGGATTCCTCTGCATTGCTCTCATACCCAATACCTGTCCTGTTACTGTTTGGTCACCGCATGGCTGTCCTCCAGCTTGTTCTCCTTTTGAGCCAACCAGAGGTGAGGCACAGCTGGTTCTACTGTTCATTAACAAGAAAGAAGTGATTGGGGATGTGATAATCATTGGCAGCCTTGGCTGTAGCAACCATGAAATAGTGGAGTTCAAGAGCAGCAGAGTACACACCCTGGACCGTGAATAAATCATGCATGACCAACCTGATTGTCTTCTATGATAAGATGCCTGGATTTGCGGGCAAGAGAGAGCAGCGGATGCCATCTACTGTGGCTTTAGCAAAGTTTTCAACACTTTTTTCCATAATATCCTTGTATCCAAATTGGGACATTATAGTCTGGGTGGGTGAACAACCAGGAGGGTAAAAAACTAGTTGGATGATTGGGCTTAGAGGGTAGTGGCTAATGGGTCGTACTCTACCTGGAGGCCAGTGACAAGTGGAGTATCTCAGGGATCTGTCCTGGGACCTGTTCTCTTCAGCACCTTTATCAGTGGCCTGGAGGAGGCAACAGAGCGCTTGCTCATAGAATTTGCAGATGACACCTAATCAGGAGGGAGCAGTCAATACGCTCAAGGGAGCAGCTCTTATATGCATTGAGGAGCAGCTCTGACGGAAAGGCACCGGGGGCCCTGGTGGGCAGCAAGCTGAGCGTGAGCCAGCAGTGTGCCCTAGCAGTCTAGATGACTAAGAGTGTCCTGGGCTGCGGGAACAGGAGCACAGCCAGGAGAATGAGGGAAGCAATTATCCCTCTTCACTCAGTACTCATTAGCTCACATCTGCAACACTGCGTCCAGTTTTGGGGCCCCCAGTACAAGAAGGACATTGGCAAACTGGAGCTAGTTCAGCAGAGGGTCCCCAAGACGGTCAGAGGGCTGGAGCAGCACATGCACTATGAGGAGAAGCTGAGGGAGCAGAGCTTGTTCAGCCTGGAGAATGGAAGGCTTTGAGGAGACCTAATAACAGCCTACGAGTACCTAAGAGAGCGTTGTCAAGAAGATGGAGCCAGGCTCTTCACAGTGGTGCGTAGCAGGAGGATGAGAGGCAGTGGGCCTGAGTTGAAGCACAAAAGGAGCTGACTGGATGTAAAGAGAAACTTTTTCACAACAGCACAGTCAAGCGTTGGAGCCCGGAGAGGCTGTGGGACCGCCACTCTTGGAGGTTTTCAAAACCCAACTGAATGAAGTCCTGAGCAACTGACCCCATCGTTGACCCTGCTTTGAGTGGCAGGTTGGACTTGAGACCTCCCAAGGTCCCTCGCAGCCTGCATTATCCTGTGACCCAACTGCTGTGCTGTAGAGCATCTGTAGGAAAAGTCTCCAGAGTGTGTTGCTTTTGTGTGCTGTCTGACACCCTGCTCTAGAGTTCCTGCTTTTGTGTGCTGACTGACTTTGTGCTCACCCCTCCAGCTGTCTCTCTGAACTGCATGCTTCAGAGCATTGGCTTGGCTCAGAGGTGCTGCTTTGCCAGGGAACATACAGCAGCTACTGAATTGCTTTTACTGGAGCTTTAAGAGTAACTGATAAGGACCTATGCATCATAGTCCTGATCCATAAATGTGACCTAGAGCTTTCTTTCATGTAATTAAGCACTTAAACATAAACAGTGTAGAGTTTAGCAGGTTATACGTATGGCTTATATATATCTGATTTAGACTGAATTGCTCGTAACTGATTGATTGCCCTGTCTGACTGGTGAAGGACTTGCTTAAATGCTGCTTGTAGTGTCGTGGGAGCTTTGGAATTTTGAATGGTATCAGCATGTGGCCATGACATTCAGAATGATGCAGTCTCCAATTGCTTTTGCCGTGTTATTGAACAAATTTGTATGGGATGCTTCTGTGGTAGGATCAGAAATCCTTCTCTGAAACATTGTGTCTCAGAGATCCAGACTCGCTAGGTAGCATAGAGTCAAGCTTTTAAGGAATGTCAGCCCTCAGCTATTCTTCTTTGACCACTATAGAAGCCTCGAATGTAGCAACATTTTTGTCAGCAAGCTTTAGGCTCAAGTTTATTAGCAAGAAAGTTGTTTTTCAGCCCAGTTGCTGATGAGCTAGACTTCAGTCACTGTTGTTTGTAGTATATAAATGCTGGCTTCCGAACACTATTTTTGAAATGCCTCGGTTCTGTTCACCTGCTGCAGCTAGTGTAAAATCGGCTCATGATCTAATTGAGCTTGTCAGAGTTGGGAGAGCAAGAGGTACTGGCTTGTGTTACTTCTTCTGAAGATGGTAGTAATCGGCTGGCCTAATTCTAAGGAAGCTGCCAGATCGCTAGCAAGTATTAGTGTCTGATAATCAGCTTTTTTTTTTTCTTAACCAAATTTCTGTGACTGCTTTCTATGTCCTGCTTAAGTAGGAATTGAAGAATGCAGCTCCAGCTGTTATTTCCTGCCTGAAATGGATCAAATTCTAGGAAAATTCTGGAGCTAGGAAAGCCAAAGCTCAGTCAAAGCTGGAGTTGAACCTGGCAAAGGATGTGCTGGGCAACAAGAAGAGCTTCTACAGGTGACTCAGCAGCAGAAGGAAGACGGAGGAAAACCTGGGCGCGCTGCTCAGTGGGGCAGGGGATGCAGCGGCAAAAGGCATGGAAAAGGCCGAGGCACTCAGCACTGTCTTTGCCTCTGCTTTTCCCGGTAAGGCCTGTCCTCAGGCCTCCCAGGTTCCCGAGCCCAGGGTCAGAGCCCAGGGGAAGCAAAGGTACTCAGAGGCACCTTGACAGGTTGGAGAAATGGGCCGGCAGTTCAACGTCATGAAGTTCAACAAAGGCAAATGCAAAGTTCTGCTCCCGGGATGGAATAACCCCGTGCACTGGCACAGGTGGGCATCAACTGACTAGAAGGCAGCTTTGCAGGAAAGGACCTGGGGGGCCTCATGGACAACAAGCGGAGAATGCGCCCGTGGTGTACTCTGGCTATGAAGAAGGCCAACTGCAAAACGGGCTGTATTAGCACGAGTGTTGCCATCAAGTGGAGGCAAGTGGCTGTTCCTTGCTATGCCACACCTGTGAGACAGCATCTGGACTTCTTGGTTGAGCTTGGGGCTCCCCAGGACCAGAAAGGCAGTGACATACTGGAGCGAGGCCAGCAGAGGACCACCAGGATGACTGGGGGCTGGAGCACACGCTGTACCAGGAGAGGTTGCGAGAGCTGGGTTTGTTCAGCCGTGAGAAGAGAAGGTGAAGGGTGAGATCTTATTGCTGTGTGCAGCTACCTAACAGGATGGTGAGGAGAAGACGGAGGCAGCCTCCTGGGGAGAAATAATCCCATGCACCAGTAGAGGCTGAAGACCAACCAGCTGGAAAGCAGCTTTGCTGAGAAGGTCTTGGGGGTCCTGGTGATGAGTAAGTTAAACCTGGGCCAGCATTGCACCCTAATGGCAAAGGCCAACGGTATCCTGGGCTGCATGTCGCGGACGAGTGGAGTAATGCACTTCACTTGTAAGAGAGAATTAGCACTGTGTTTATTGCGGTAAGATAGTGACTTAACAAAGTTCAATTGTAAGTAAGAATGATTTAACGAGGTTCGATTGGCAAGGTTCACTCAGTTATTTACTTCATGGAGGACAGGGTCAGATGCAAGTGCAAAGGAGACCCTCCCGTTGAGTCACGAGGTTCAGAAAGGACCCCCTTGCTTTCTAAACTCCTTCTGCAAGGAGTCTGGGTTTGGCTGGATCTGACCCTAGTCTCAGACTTGGTCAACGGTTTATGTCTAAGGGATTAGGTGCACAATCAATCAGAGATATAACTTAGCAAAGTTTTGCGAAGTTCGCAAAGTTTCAGCATGCTATTAATCACTTACCAAGGATCTGTCACGAGTAAGGAATCTCTCAAGCTCGAGGAGTAACCTTGAGAGGCGTCCCTGCTCAAGAGGAGGTTCTGCAGTGCAGCCCGCTGCCGTGCAGGAGAGCTCCATGGGCTCTGGGCTGCCCCCTATTTATGGGGGGGAGATGATGGACTCGTAGTCATATTTGCATGCTAGACGGGCCTTATCTGGCACATGCTCAATTAGCCCCTGTCTATGTGCTGTTTACAGGGAGGTCAGGTTGAGGGGGAGCGAGCACATCGGGGGGGAAGGAGCACACCGTCACACTGCATTAAGAAGAGTGTTGCCAGCAGGTCGAGGGAAGTGATCCTTCCCTTCTGCTCAGCCCTGGTGAGACCACACCTGGAGTACTGTGTCCAGTTCTGGGCTCCCCAGTACAGGAAAGATACGGATCTGCTGGAGCAAGTCCAGCGAAGAGCCACAAAGATGATTAAGGGACTAGAGCATCTATCATAGGAAGAGATAAGATAAGATAAGATGAGATGAGAAGATAAGGCTCTGGGGAGATTTTGTCAATGTATATAAATATCTGATGCAAGGATATAAAGAAGATGGGGCCAGACTCTTCTCCATGGCGTCCAGTGACAGAACAAGAGGCAATGGGCACAAACTGAAACACAGGAAATCTCATTTAAACATAAAAAAACAATTCTTCACTGTGAGGGTGTTTGAACACTGGAACAAGTTACCCAGAGAGGTTGTGGAGCCATTTAAAATGCAACTGGACATGGTCCTGGGCAACCTGCTGTAGCTGACCCTGCTTAAGCAGGGATGTTGGACCAGATGATCTCCAGAGGGCTCTTCCAACTCCAACTATTCTGTGATTCTGTGACCTCCAGAGGTCCCTTCTGACCCAGATTATTCTATGATTGCTGCAGCTTATACAGTTATCTATCAAAATCACTTATTTTGCAAGTTACTCAGTGACACCTCTGTGTGTTTGAGGACTGCGCGTCAGAATAACCCAGGAAGTTCAACTTGGTAATTTTGCTTTAGGAGTTCCAAAATGGACTGTTCTCAGAATATAGGTGCTCTTGGAAGCAACTGTGGTAGATGCTTCTGATACGAGTTGACCAACACAGGACTGCCTCAACATCAAAGACTTGTGGAGGTCAAGGAAGGCTGAATTGCATTTATATGTGTTTGCAGCCAACATTACTCCTATCAGCTCCCAAATTGTCCTCCTACTTGAAGAGACCCCAATTCTTTCAGAATTCAATATTGTACAATGTTAAAAGATCATAGCAGAGTGGGATATACCTGGTCACCAGGGAAGATACTATACGCACATCCCATGCTGCCAGTCAATGAGACTGAGAGGGGTATATTTCTTAGGTTTGCTAGGGTCCACATTTCACCAAGGGATGCTAAAAAAAACCCAACCCCCCCTTAGAAAATAGTGTATGCCAAGAATGCAGTTCCCGGAATTTATGATCTCTGATGGCAGAAATTGTAGAAATGTTTGCTACAATTTTTTCCAAAAGGGAGGAATCAAGAGCTAGCCTGTTTGCCATAAGAGGGTATTGGAGACCTATGTTTTGTAGTCTATTTGTGTAGCGTTTAGATTGTAGGAGATGCCTCTCTTCTCTGTAGAAAGAGGGGTTCTCACAAATGTTTCTCCTAATACCTCTGATCTCAGGCGTGTCAATGGCAATGAGGAGTGCAGCTCAGGAACACCTCTAACTCCACCTTGGGCTCAGGTATTCCACCACTCGTGCTCCAATTTGTCTGTCATTCCTATGAATATTCTGTCACAGTGTTTGGTATAAAGCCAGACTTTAGATGTGAGCTCTGTCCTTGATTGTCTGCATAATCCTACATTAACTGCTAATAATTGTATTGAGAGGTCCATTTGATTTTATTAGAGAGTGGAAAGCCTTATTATGGAGCGCTTTGAAAAGAAAAAGAATATATTTGATTTTCTGGGAGAAGAAAAATATATGATTTTATCTTTTGTATCACCCAACTAGACAAGTAATCTGAAGTTTGACCCTACCTTGAGAATTTACTGCTAATTTGTTTTGGTTTTAGTTGAACTTCTTGTACAAGACAGGCCTGAGGATTTACTTGTAATTAAAAGCATATGTATTTAAAATCACTAGTGATGAAAAGTTCCCTGCGGCAGACAGCATTTTTTTTCAGTAGTTGGCTACACTCACTGTTAAACATTTGCACCTTATTTCTAGTCTGAGCTTAACAAGTTCAAGTTCTGTTTCCATTGCATTGTGTTGTCACTTTGATAGACAGATAAACTTTTCTTTTTTTTTTCTTTTCATGCAGATATGTATATACTCATCAGCAAAGATAAATGAACTGGCTTCCTGGAGCCTTGTATTTTGCAGCATGTTTTCCTGTTTGTTAATTATCTCAGTAGCTTTTCTCAGGATTTTCTCAACTTTGTCAGTAGATTTCTTGCATTGTGACTCTGGTGTTCTTGTAGTGATTATGCTATTGACAAACATGGCAGTAATGGTAAAATCCTTGGTCCTGCTCCAGGATTTCCCTGCTCGTGTTGTCAGGAACTGCAGTAGCCTGTTAGGCTTCTGTGGTGTTGCTGGGCTGTTGTTCCCTCCCTTAACCCTTCCCACCACTTCCCAAATCCTGTTAAGACTTCCCTGGGAAGCGGTGAGATTCCCCATGCTGTAAATATGTCTTCCATTCTTCGTTTCTAGTTGTTCTGCTTGTGCAAATACCTTCAATAATTCACGTTGTTTTCTTGTTCCCTGTTTACCGTGGTATAGATCCATATTGCCCTGTCCTCTTCTGTACTTCCTATTTCCTTATTCTGTGTCACTTGCAGGTTCTAGTCATTATGATTTAGTATCTTAAGATTAAATTATATAAGCCCCAGGACCCTTCTTCTTCTTTATATCTTGCATCTTATTTGTTTTCTTGTTGCTGCCTATCATGCAAATTACTTCATTAACTTACCGACAGTCAGTTTTGGTCACTTGCATCAGAAGCCACGTTCTTACTAGTACCCGGTAGTATAGATAATTGCTTGCTTTATTGTGCATTTCACTGTATTTGTTCGGTATTGCCATTCATCTGCTACCATGCAGCCCCATCAGCAAACTTTACTAGTCTTTTCTGAAGTGTTTTACAGTCTTCTTATATCTTGATTAACTAAATAATTTTATAGCTTTTAATGTTTTTATGTCTCTCTTTCGTGCTTTCATGAATCCTTTTAAAAAATACCAAGTCTGAGTTAATGAAAGCCATAAGGTTCCAGATACATCATTTGGCCATGATGAAAACTGAATCTTTGTCTTACTGTTTTTTTCTGCTTTCTTGGGCAACCCCTGGCCAGTATTTGCTTTTCATCTGTATGTCACGGTGAATTTGTTAAAAATTTCTCATGAACGATTGCATCCCTAAAGGCCACTTGAAAGCCTAAGATAGCTGTTCTCCTTTATCCGTTATTTTTGATGTGCTTAAGGAAGGAATGAGACATAATTTTCTTGCAGAAGTGATATAGCTAGGTCTCTTGATTTTTAGAAGAATAGTTTTGGAATTCACATGATACTTTTTAGTACTCCTCCAACCACAGCAGGGATGAACTTGGAATGGACACATTAGATAGTTTTGACATAATATGTATCTTTGTCTTCAGCCTGGGAGACTACAGCAGAGTTGTTTCTTTGGTGCACTTGACAGAATTGGGTCATATTTAGTCTAGATACATTAAATTAAAAATTACCTCACTGTCGGTTTGGAGACATATCAGTGAGTGGGTTATTTCTAGTGGGATCAGAAAGATCAGTTCTTGGCCCGATGCTGTGTAGTATTTTTTTTCAGTGTCACGCATAGTACGTGATATTTGGTGATAATCCTTATAGATGAGATGAGATTAATGGAACAGTAAATAAAGACAAGGAGGTTTGCTACAAAGTATACTCTGCATCGCCCAATAAAATGGTCATGACGTAGCAAAATTTGTTTTTCTACGACTAAGTGCAGTACCTCTAAATCGGGAATTCGGGCAGTACAGGAGACCGTCGTGGAAAGCAGTGATTCAGAGGTGCTCGAAGCAGATGCAGCTGGCAGAGCACGAGAACAGCACGTTCTTAGACCGGCCTCTCTCGTACTTTCTTACGCTCGTTAAGACTAGGAGGAGCTGGTTCGTCTCCTGTACAGCATAGTCCAGACCACTTCAAGCTGTCATTCCTGCACTGAGTTCAGCAGGGGCACAGACGTTATGGTAGTCCTGTCCCCAGCTCCACAGATAGTGACCATCCTTTTCTCAAATCGTGTGATGGATTAACTAAATTATCATACGCTCAGATCAGTTGTTTCCAATACGTACTTGTTTTAAAGACTGATACTTCTATTTCAAGCCGTTGTCTAATGAGACAAATGTCACTTTTGGCTTCTAAAACAGAAGCAGAAATGCAGTGGGCATGTACCAGATCTAGCATCGACGCCCTGTGACAATTCAAGTTTGTTAAAAAGTTTTATTAGGTTGACTTTGTACCCACAGACATGACAGGTGGCTTAAAATCAACATACATTGTGCACCAGGTAATCTAGCTGTTGTGACAGAAAGATGACTGTGGGCCTGCAGCTGGTCTCGATCAATGTTTTGGGCAGAAAGGGCTACTCTCAGTTGTGAGTCAAAAGCCTCAAACCTGAAGAAGGGCCTTTTCTTCCAGAATTGTTTGTCTCCAGCCATGTTATTGCCCAAGCAAAAGATTCTCCCTCTCAACCTTGCCGCTTTCATAGCCTTAGATACCTCATCTGTCATCTGTTACCTCATACAACTATTAACCAAACTAATCTATTTTGAATTGAGGGTTTCAAGAGATAGATAATCCATGATTTTTCCGTTTGTTTGGGTAATGAAAATTAGCCATTCCCAGTAGCTAGTGCCAGGTCTGAACTATGGGCAGGACAAAGATGTACTATAGATCTTAATTTCTTGTTTTCAGAGGTTTTAAGGTTAGTCAGCCAGTATTCTGGAGGGATGAGTGTCTTTACGGGGCAGTTTCACCTCTGCTTTGCCTGATCGTGCTCTATCTTGAAAGAAGATAGGTTATACCTCCTTCCTGTTACTCTTACTGCTCTGATGACAGAATATCACTGCTTTGATGGCTAGAAACTTTTCAGATTTAAAAACTAAATTGATCAACATCCAGCTTAAATCCATTTGTTCTTGGAACAGCACATCTTCAACTTAAAACCGTTTTTGTTTCTGAGGTTGAAGAAGTCTTTTAGCTCTGTTCAGAGTTGAAATGCCTCATTAGAAGTGCTGTATGACCCCTATATGCTGGCTGGCTGGCCAAACAGCAGTTTGGAGGTAGAAGGTGCATGGCACAGTCTACATCTACAGTATAAAACACACTGACATGCAACTCAGCACTTATTTTCCAAGCCTCGGAAACCCCAAGAAAATCATCTTGTCTTTAATTATTGAGTAGGAAGGGAAGGCAATGAAAGTCATAACTTTCTGGAGAGGTTTTTATCTCACTGCTGTATTTTTACAGTGAAGTGGGGACCCCCAGGATAACTAGAAGATTACACTCTGGGAGCATGCGTCTTAGTCTGAAGAGAAGAATGTTCGGGGGGTGGAGGGGAGGGAGAGAGAGGAGGAAAAAAAAGAGAGGGGGAACAAGGGGGAGAGGGAGAGGAGGAAGAAAAAGAGAGGGGGAACAAGGGGGAGAGGGAGAGGAGGAAGAAAAAGAGAGGGGGAACAAGGGGAGAGGGAGAGGAGGAAGAAAAAGAGAGGGGGAACAAGGGGGAGAGGGAGAGGAGGAAGAAAAAGAGAGGGGGAACAAGGGGGAGAGGGAGAGGAGGAAGAAAAAGAGAGGGGGAACAAGGGGAGAGGGAGAGGAGGAAGAAAAAGAGAGGGGGAACAAGGGGAGAGGGAGGGGAGGAAGAAAGAGGGGGAACAAGGGGAGAGGGAGGGGAGGAAGAAAAAGAGAGGGGGAACAAGGGGAGAGGGAGGGGAGGAAGAAAAAGAGAGGGGGAACAAGGGGGAGAGGGAGAGGAGGAAGAAAAAGAGAGGGGGAACAAGGGGGAGAGAGAGGGGAAAGAGATAGAAAGGAGGGGAGAGAGAGAGGAGGGCGAGGAGAGAGGGGAGAGAGGGAGAGGGTGGGAGAGATGGGGGAAGGGGAGAGAGACAGAGTGGGGAGAGAGAATGAGAATGCGAATGTGTGTCCAGGGGGAAGGGGAGATCTGCCATAGCCCTGGTGATTGGGAAGATCAGTGTCCTCCAATAGAAATGCTTGAAATTTCCTTTTTCATATTTCACTTCTCAGTTTGTCACAGAAATTTTGATATTTCCTTCAAAGTACATGATATCACAGCTTGCACTATTAAATTTCTTCACCCTATTAAATTTCCTATTTATGTTAAATTGGAATTCTTTTTCTAAATTGGCAACACGTCCCAAGTTTATGTTATCAGCATATTTCATTAGCTCATTTGCGGGGTGGTCTTTTTGGTTTGGAGAGTAGATACTGAGACAGTTTTGAAAATATGAAATAAGACCGGCCCCTGTGATCAGGCCTTGCTGAACTCCTGTACCACCTGTAGGCTGATGCTTTGCTTCCAGCTCAGTCCTGCGTCTTGGCCTCTTCAGTCGGTTTCCTGCCTGTTGTACAGTTCTTGTGCCAAACTCCCTCTCCTCCGCAGCCCCAATTTCACGCACAGTGCTTTATCAAGTGCCTTGCTCAATTCCAGATAATGTCATTGAAAGTCATTTTCTGTCATCTTTGAATAATCGTGTTGGCTCCTTTCTGCATCCTCCACAGTATGTCTAAAGCCTTAGTAAAATGTTCGCTCTGGAAATGTCCATATTATTCCTATGTTAATTTCAGCAAGGTCTTAAGGCCACCAGGCCTTTATTGATAATTACTTCCCACTTTATTCAGTGAGAGGTGTAACTGCACTTCTTGTTACACTCATGAACTTTGGGTATTTGTTTCATCCGCTCGCCAAGACTTCTCAGTCTTTTCAGAATTTTTGCTTTCAAGAGATTGTTCCCTATTCTGGTATTCTGAATTATTTCTTTCTAGCTAATACTTAGGACTGGAAAGATCTCTTGCTCATGAAATCCAGAATGCTGTTACTACAATGAATCACATCATGTAAACTTTTTTGTAACTTACCAACTTAATGTACTTAGAAGACTGTGGGCAAGAAACTGCTGGAAGGCTCTTCAAGAACCTTATGTTTCTGATAGAAACCTTCCTCAGAGTTCCAGCCTAAAGCTATTCATGACAAATCTGCTGATCCAAGAAGAAATGATCAGACTGGCTTCATAATTCTTCTCTATAAATAATGGTGTCTTATAGATATATAACCACATCTGGCTCTATTAAAAGACAGTTTGCTTGAATAGCCCAATTTTATGGAGATGACCCTATTGCTTGTATGGCTGCTCTATTCTTGTTGTTTACTTTCTGTTGGTGTTAATGGCCTCCACAGTTTTTGGTTCAGAGGTATCTTTAAATTTACTTACAGGATATTGGATAAACTGGCATTTCTGTTGATTCCTTCAGAGCTCCTCTTGAGAAAATATAAGTATTCTTTTCCTATGTTACATAATTCATATACATTTCTTGTGCATTTTACTTGTAGTATATAGTGTATATATTATATCTATTCAGAGTTGCATAGTAGTAAATAAAAATTAACTGTGTAATTTAGTCTGTGCTACCTGTATGGAATAATAGAAAAATGTAGATTGAAAGGAACCTCTGGAGGTCATGCAGACCAACCCCTGCTCAAAGCAGATGCAGATTACATCACCTGATGAGCAACACCAGGTTGCTCAGGGCATTGTCCAGTTCAGCTTTGAATAGCTCCAAGGATGGACATCCCACAACATCCTTTGGGAACCCATTCCAATGTTTGACTACCATCATGGCTTAAAAACAAAAGCAACAACAACAACAACGTTCCTTGCATTGAGTCAATTTCCCCTGTTGCAGCTTGTTTCCGTTGCCTCTCATCCTATCGCTGTGCACCTCCAGGAAGAGGCTGCCTCCGTCTTCTCCTCACCGTCCTGTTAGGTAGCTGCGCACAGCAATAAGATCTCGCCCTTCACCTTCTCTTCTCACGGCTGAACAAACCCAGCTCTCGCAACCTCTCCTGGTACAGCGTGTGCTCCAGCCCCCAGTCATCCTGGTGGTCCTCTGCTGGCCTCGCTCCAGTATGTCACTGCCTTTCTGGTCCTGGGGAGCCCCAAGCTCGACCAAGAAGTCCAGATGCAGTCTCACAGATGTATTCTTCAGGCTTTGGTCACCACTGATTAAAAAAAAAAACACGTAAAAATCAAACATAAAAGTACGTAGCTTAATAATAACATGATCTTATTAATATTTTAATTTTTGAAACATTTGGATTTTCATAATAGAAATAAAAGAATCCCAGTCCCTAGAAAAGCACTATCTTAGTAATGTTAATAACAAGGTGTTCCAGTTATCCATATAATCCCATGACTGAAACAGAGAATAGATTTTTTAAAATGCAAGCCGCATCCTTGTCATTAAGTCCTTTGCATGCTAAGCATTGAGGTAAGGTTTAATATACATATGTCAGAATTTCAGGTGTTCAGATGCTGCTGCTAGGTGCTTTTTGTAGATTCTTGAAGAGGGCTAAAGGCCGCAAAGGAGAAGTCAGGTCTTGAAATACTCTGTATGCATATACTCAGAACTTTTTTAGAAGAATAGATGAGACTTACATGGAGCTATGAACTTTTAAGTTAGGGCAAACCATGCAGCAAGAAGGAATTATGTAGGCTGCCCAGACCCTTATCGCATAAACACCAAGACAGCTGACGTTCAGTTAGCTGTGAAGAAAACTGAAAAATGAATTCTGTAGTACTGGCTGGAGGTAGAGTACCTTTGTCTTTTTGAGATAAGACATACCAGGAACAAAGAAAATCCTTCATCATGATACTGCTGGAACTCCCCTTTAATTGTCTCTCATACTTAAGGGGAGATTGGGAAACAGTATGAGATTGGATCATTATCATGTCACCAAAAAATTATTCCTCTGCTAGGCTGAGAAAGCCAAGGAAGGTAAGAGCAGCCAAATAGGGCTAAGTGAACCTTTGGTCTGGCCCAGCATCCCATCTCCACTGTGGCCGTAACACAAACCTACAAAAGAATACGAACGCAGGCAAGCGTATGCAATACTTCTCCCAAATACTCTCTCAACCGGCAGTCATTTGCAGTTCAGGGACTTACATGCAGTTTTGTCTTTGTTAGCTAATTTTAAAGTAATTATGCTTAAATGCAGTTTAACATCCAGTTTGGTTATAGCTGGAATAGGAAATGCCCTGTCACTCTCATGTGATAGGAGATATAATTCATTGTAAATTCAGAATAGAAACATTTACTCAAGATTACTGCTGTTTCTATGAACTTACTAGAAATGTCATTAGATCCTGGATCCAATTGGATCCCAGCTTCCTCTTGTGCCTAGGAGTTCATGAACTGACTGTGGTGTGACTCAGAGGTAAATGACTGAAATCATGTTCTGGGTCCAGAATTTTTAAATGACAGCAGTACAACCTGACTGATTCCTTCTGCTGAAGGAACTGAGGAATCTTCTGTTCCGTGTGGGATCGGATAGGGGCATTGTGGTACTCTGTTAGGTCCAAAGATTTGTACTCACTGTGCGGTGGAAATATTCCCTAGCTCTCCTTATTCAGCAGCTGTCTGGCAACTCCTTGGGGTTCCCAGGGCAATGCTTGGTCTTTGTGCTTCACTTTAAAATGTTAATGTTCTTCTATTATTCTGCTGGAACTAAGACTTTGATGAAGAATACAAGTAGTTAAAAAATAGTGGTTTAGCTAAAGCAGCACATTTTTATGGGACAAAACCAAAGCATTTCTTTGACTGCCTGATTTCTGCTTCTCCAAAGTGTCAGTCCTACTGCAAATAGTACAGGTATTCTAGCATCTCAAAACAAATAAGTAAGGTTTAAAGAAATATTTATTTGATATTCTTGATCAGTCTAAATACAGAAGTGAGTGGTTGTTCCTTTTCAGCCTGGAAAAGAAAAGAAAAAAGAAAGGGACGACAGAAAACTGTAAGATGTATGAGCTGTACGGAGAGGGTAAATAGGGAATGACTGCCCGCTGCCTCTCCAGCTCTACAAGTAGGAGACATAAAGCGATGGCAGGTTCAAAACGAACAAAAGGAGCTACCTCGTCACACGCTGCCTGCTGAGGTCCTGCAACACCGTGCCAAATGCAGTCAGTGGTTCAACACTAGGATAGATGGATTGTTGGAATGACCTACTACAGCAGTTCTTATGGTTTTGTAGTACACAGGGAGCAGGTAGATGGACAAGATATAATCGCAAAACAAGGTGGTTTTACTAGGGTCCCCTTGAGCTCCCTGCCAGTTTATATACAGAGCAAGAGGCTGGATGAGCAGATGCCGGTCATGGTCAGCGTAGTGAGTAGCCTCCTCTGTCGCAAGATCTGGTGTCAGGTGGCCATGAGTCAGCGTCAAGAATCAAACAGCGTTAGTGGCTCTTTCTGCAACAGAAACTGACTCATCTTGATCCACGACTGACTAATTCTTGAGAAGGCTGGAGCTTTCTCCTGTGAAGTAAGGGAGTTTTATACAAAATGTATACGCAGTGCTAAAGTTGTGCTCACACCAGGGAAGCTGACTTGTCTTTGCCTCTTCCTCTTTGCCCAGTCTCTCTCACATGTGTGTTTGTGTCTTATACTGAATTCAAACTGTAGATTTCCGATTCTAAAGCAAAACAGGAATGCCAGCTAGCTTTTAACTGTTATAGAACAGGCATATTCTAACAGTTAAGTATTTTAGTTGTATAGGTGAAAGCTAGAGTGAATATCTTAAAAATAGACAAGGCAGACCAGTAGATTGTTTATAATTACTTATAATTCCTTTCCTTTTATGGTTTGCCTGCATGATTTATCCCCAATTAAGAACTGACTTTTCTACATAAAGGTATACTTGCCCATCACTCAGCTCAGATTTTTAGGTCTTCCTCTTTACTTCTGTCTCTTTCTTCCTCCTAACCTACTTCCTGTCACCTCCTCTGCTAGCTTCTTTGGAATAGAGAAAATAAGAAAGGGTTTTGTTAATAGATATAAGATAGGTTAGGTAATATTTTAAAATACCAGTAAAGGTTGGCCAAATCATAAGTTGACGCTTCATAGTTGGTCATGTTGAAACTTACTTGTGAAGGCAGATTTCACCTTAGCCAAGAAGTTGTATTAACAAAGGTTGCCTTCCTAAATTGCAGTTTTGGCATATGCTGGGTAGCACTTGTTTAAAAAAAACAAACACAAGAACACCCAGCCTTTATTCCTAGCCTAGAGAGACACAGTCTTTCTTAGTTTAAACAGGACAAATTTAAAATACTTCGCATTGCCAGAACAGTGGCTCCAAGGCTGCTTGTAGCTAAGCCTCCCTTGCAAAGATCAGCAGTGATCCAGGGCTTGTGGATCCAACTAGCATCTCCCAGAATTCATTAGCTTGAATTCTGTGCTCCAGCTTTTCAGTTATATTGTTGTACCATGTCGCTGAGACCTGCCCCACTATTTGGGAACCACAGTCTTAGGGGTAACCCCTTCTTCTTAGTTCATCTGTCTAAGGGCTGGGCAGGTGTCAGTATTATTGCTCCAGAACATGGTTGATTCTTTGCTTCCAGTGCTTGGATATTCCTTGCTTCCTTCTCAGATCCGGGAGCTGGTTCCTGAGTCCCAGGCCTATATGGATCTGTTGGCCTTTGAACGCAAACTAGACCAGACCATTATGCGGAAACGTGTGGATATTCAGGAAGCACTGAAGAGGCCAATGAAGGTATGTCATGAAAAATCTGTAGGTTGAGTTGGGGGGAAAAAGAACATATATTAAATGCTTTCTGGGGAACCAGGAAAAGTCCTGTTGACAGAGACATTTTGAAGCAGTCAGACAAAGCTCCTATGAATAAGCAGCTGAGGAACAGCACATATGGAAGGGTGGTGGAAAACATTCAGTGGATATTACCAGCTCTTGCTTCTGAAAGCCTTTAATAAAGGGGATAATAGCTTCTGGGTTTATAAATACTGTTTTTGAAATTTTGTATTAGAATGATTAGAAAGAAAAAAAATAAGAGATTAGAGGGGTTTACTGAAGACATGCTAAATTTCTATTAGAATTCAGTTAAAGGCTAAACTTCTGAGATAATAAAACATATAATGGGAAGAATTGCTTAGAGAAAAATTGTTAAAAAGCCTTCAAAAATACATGCATTTACATAGTCTATAAAAGGACAATTCATATAAGAAAAGGATGGGTGACATTTTCTGTGATATCTGTTAGATCAAGTACACCACTTCCCTGTTCATTATATCTTACTGAAATGATCTTTTCCTCAGTTTTCCAAGTCTACTTCATTGAAACGTGGAAAAGTTTAAGTTGGAAGGGAGCTGTGGAAGTTGTCTAGTTCAACCTCCTGCTCAAAACACGGTTGTTCAAGGCTTTGTTGAGCTTTGACAGTTGTTAATGATGGAGGTTTCACAGCCTCTCTAGGTAACCTCTTCCAATGCTTGGCCACTCTCATTGCGAAGAATTTTTTTCTTACGTCCTACTTAATAGTTCTTGTGGCTATACTGAATGGTCATACCCATTCATATAGTAAATCCTGTAGTATGAAGAGTTTTGTAGCGATATGTCTACTGTGAAGTAAAGCTGTCATTCTTGTTTGTACCACCGTAATAGGTATCAGCCCTATTAAGATCAAGGTTCCACTGTGTTTGTCACTCACTGTATAGGTATCTTACAAGATGTGGATGGTTCTTTTGCTCCTAATGTTTTTGCAATTGAATTAGATGAAGCAGAAGAAAAAAGGAAAAAGCTAAGTTCTATAGGATACTCATTTTACAGATAGGAAACTGAAGTATGGATGGTTTAAATGACAAGTTAATAGTCCAACATTGTTGCATATAGTAGATCGGCCTCTCAGCGGGTATAATTTGTCTTAGCTTCTTAATGTGGGAAGAGCACCATTATTTTATACCAGCTAGGAACTTGGCCATGTTTAAAAGAAACTGAAAACTTAGACTTGCATTCATAAATCTGCAGGAAGATGTCTGTTCTCTGGCAAACTCGTCAACCACGGAACTGAGCAGTGCATGAGATCCCAGCTGTAAGCTGTATAGTGGAGATTTTTAGGGTCTGTAAGGGGGAAGAGAATATGAGACAGAACATTCTACAAAAACCATAGCCAGAAAATTCTGTTTCCATCTAGGGGTCAGCAAACACATTTTAAATATCCGTTACTCAGCTACTTAACGCCTAAATCTGTTTCTAAAAAATGATCAACAGATGTTTGTCTAATTCATGTCTAGAATTCAGACATAGCAGTTGTGAAATTCAAGAGGTACCAAAATAGAGCTAAGCCTTGATAAATTTTGCTTGTTCTGATATTATATATTTTCATCTTATTTTAGTTGGAGTACTGGTAACAGCAGTAAAAGTTATCTCTGCATTTCCATCTTAAAACTCCTACCAAAGGCCATGTAACTTTGGAATAATTTGCCTTTCAGCAGTGGTTCACAAACTGGGATTGTAATCCTGGGAAAAATTTAAACTTGTCTGAGGTATGTGATAATATGTAGGACTGCTCAGAATTAGCGGTTTCAATTGCAGTTATCATATTGGTCACAATGATTAGGTTGTAGCCAGGAAGAGTCTTCAGAAACCACAGGCTTAGGATCTGGTGTTGTTCAGGCCTTTGTCTTCTGTCTGAAGGGTTAATTATTCTTGAGAAATTTTAGGGGGGATTGGTTTAACCATTTTTGATTAAGAATAGTGCATAAAATACACTGGGCCTATTGATATTGCTTCGGTCTTCTATGAACAGCTGTGCTGCTGAAACAGATGACAGCTGTGGGTTTGCTCAGAAAGCAAGGAGGAGACCTTGGATTTTTGGAGGTTGGTTGGGGTTGGGGAGAAGACAGCCTTCACCACCTGCCAGCTCATTTTACCGCTGTCAGCTGCCAACTTTTCCGGTACAGATCATGCCTTGTCTTTTTTCTGCCTCTTAGGTACTAGTGTGTTCTCTCCTTTTCCTCTAGCCTACATTGTTAGACTACACCCATCACAAGATTCTCAGAATTCTCATCTGCAGACCAGCATTAACTGTATGCGACTTGTGAGTAAGAAGCCCTACACTAATTTTATAAAAGAACCACCCATTCTTGTCCACAGATACCAGAAAGGACTTTTTAAGAGGTAGTCAGGCAGGCGGGGCTGTTTGAGCTTTGGACTGCAATGGGACTGGATGCACAGATAGACCAAGGTCTATGGCCTGAAGGAAACCAAAAACCACATGGCTCAACTCCAGACGGGGGGGGTGTCATTAAAAAAGTCTGAGTTAATGAAAACCCAAACAGCAAGGGCCATGGTGGACTTTGAGGGTGGGATTTAGTTGGCTAAGAATAGACATATCCATCGTAGTTATTTTTATGTAAGCTAGTCAGTCTGGGCTCCCTTTACAGTCAAGAGATTAGTCAGTGTAGGAATGGAGTCTAAGGCACAGTTCCTCTCATACAGTAGACATTTAAAATAAAATAGATGAATCATGCCCTTAAAAGTGCTTACTTCTCTCCATTGTCTATAAAAAAAGCCAAAGATAACTAGTCAGTTGTGGACATAAACACGATAATTTAAAGTTGGGGAAGATGATTTTCATCCCAAGACTTGGCTCAGGAGTCCCCTGTCTGAAAGAGAGGCATCCTGTGGCCCATCCCATATGCAGGTCTCCCATTCCAAGCCCTGGCCACAGACAATAATTTGGTTTCTCCCCCAAACCAAAGACTTATCCAGGGTTTCACAGTGGGTTGGTGTTACAGTTCCTCAGACTAAGTGATGTACTCCCAGAGTCACCATTCTTAGGTTCAAAAACAGTAGTAATGTCTGAGTACAGTGACAAAGTCTCGGTGTCTCTCACTGGCTTTGTAGATTGGGATACTTTCCTCTTCTATTTGTTTTAAGATGACTGAGGAATTGCTATGTGATTGTTGTCAGAAGGGAATTTCTTTTTTTTTTCCCCGAAACACTAAGGTCGCCACCTGGCCCTGTGTCCTCTCGAGCAAGGGTGTTGTTTTTGCTCGGAATGCCTTTGTGTCCGCAGCACCTCATATCTGAGCTCTGCTGTTCAGTCATTCTGAGACTCCCATATTGTCCATGTATTGACTTCTAAACCTGGAGCATCCAAGGGATACTCTTAGGGGCGGAAGAACAAATAATTTCTGGAGATTTGTGTGTCACACTCTGAACTCAACTGCCATTCAGCTCCTGGAATCAAGCCTGCACTCACTGCAATCAGCAAATGCAGTAGATACTCTCTGCCCCAACTTGAGTAAAACATTTTATTCATTCTTCATGGGATATTATAGAGAAAGAGGAGATAGGGATTACTAGAAGAATTTAAGGTAGTTGAGAGCAGTGGCAGCTCTAACACATTTTAGCTGTTGGGGATTCCCCTCTGCACCTTGATATCTATGGCTCAGGGGCAATGTGCTTCCTCTTCTGTGGTTGTGATGTTGGACTTGGTGCTGGCATGTCTGCCACTGTCGATGCTTAATGCAGGGGATAGTTCAAGAAGACTTTGCCAAGTTGACCCTCCATGAAGTTCTGGTGAACCGTCGTCTCCCGGGGGTAGAGCTGCCCTTGGGCGAGCAATTGGCTGAAGGAGAGAACGTTGGAAAGCATATTTTTAGATGGAGGGGGTAACTATTTGACTTCATAAAAAAAAATTATTTGATTTTTAAATCCTTGGGACCAACTTTGCAGTATTTTCATTAATGACTTTGATGTCAGAATTTAGGAGGCTAATTCTGAAATTTGATGGTGAAATTTGCTGATGACCCCAAGTTGGGAGGCCTTGTCAATGCTGAAGAAGATTTGGCTGTCTTACGGAAAGAATGTTATGATCTTCAGAAGATAGGATACTTATTAGTATTAAGTGCATGTAGGGATTAATAGGATGAATTTCTTCTATAAAATAGGTGCCAAATGATTGGAAGCAGCATTAAAGGTGAGGTTTATTACTTTCATAATAACAGTCCTATACTTAATGTGATGTGCCTGAAAAAAGAAAAAAACGAAAAAAACCCTTAGGATAGATCAGTAACTGGAATTCTCTGTAGCAATAGAAAAGTTCAAGTGTAACAGCAGAAGGCACTGGTGACATCTCACTTGATTGTTGAAGCTGGAATACAGTGTCATCAATACTCGAACAGTTTAAACCGGAACGATCCTGCCCAAAAAAAAAAAAAAAAAAGCTTCTGGAACCACCTCAAGAAGGGAAGACTCGTCACTTGGCTTTGGTGTGCCAACACAAAGAAGGTTGAGAGGGACTGGGGGTGGCTGTGTTTATTGTGGAGGGGGAGAAAAGAAGGGCCAAGGACAGTGCTGAGGGACGATGCTGGCACAAGAACAAATGGGAAAAAGGCGGCTCTGAATAATGTTAGGCTTGAAA
Organism: Apteryx mantelli; assembly: GCF_036417845.1. Lineage (NCBI taxonomy): Eukaryota > Metazoa > Chordata > Aves > Apterygiformes > Apterygidae > Apteryx > Apteryx mantelli. The sequence continues at coordinate 173,288,625 of NC_089979.1, forward strand.
TTAGAATGAGGTGGTAATTGTCAGAGAAAAGAAATTCTTTCAAGTCAAGGAGGGGAAAAAAAAATCTCTGTTTTTAGATTGGATCTTCATGAGTTTCTGAAACACATTGCCTCTTATAGATGCCTGTGACCTGGACTTAACTGTTGCTGCCGGCACAGTGTCCCTAGGGCCCACTGGTGTACAGGCATGAAGGTACTACAGTGGTTTTGAAAAAAATATTTTAAAACTCTCTAAGAGAAATGTCTGCACAAGCCATTTGAAGTAGGACTTTGTTGCAGGCAGTACAGAACTTATGATGATTTCAATTGCAATTTAAACGTGCAGTTAGGAACTTTCTCATCTTTAAACATCAACCATAAAATTTACAAAATTAAAAAAAAATAGCTCATGGTTTCCCTAGTGTGAGGAGATCAGTCTGGCAACGGGTACGTCCTCTGATAGGAGTCAGCCATACATTGGGAGAGCTTGTGCTTGCCTTGCTGTTGTTAGCCTTAACATGCTCTTTGATCTGGCCTTGGCCCTAGGTGTTCCCAGTGATCTCCCTCAGACTGAGCCCGGGGACTCCTACGTACTTCATTAGCAAGAGGAGTAAGTTGTTGATGGGAGCACACCGATGTTACTGCGTTATTGGTTGACTTGTTGCCTGAATAGTTACTGTACTGTGCCCCTGGTCTTGCCATGTTAAATTGCTTTTAACGAGTTAGGACCAGATCTAGCCATCGGGGCAAAAGTTCATCAACCGCAGCACAAACAAGCAAAATGTGTGTGCGTTCTTAACCCATCACAAACTTGCTTAAGTATTTGATGAGAACTGGCATGCTTAAAGCTTGCTTAACCCCCCCCCAACCCGCCTGCAGCTGCAGTGATGCAGGAGTTATGAGGCTGACATGGATCCAGGATCCATACAGTGCAAGCAGGCTTACCAGTTAGTACTAAATACTTCTTAAGAAGGTGACAGAAACCATTGCAGAATATCTGCAATTGTAGGTAACAGTTCCACCTAAATTCCAGTAATCAGAGATCAGTTTATATTCGCACACAGAAAGGTTTGATATCTCTTTTAAAATTCTCATATATCGGTATAACTGGATGTTATTGGGATCTTTACATATATACCCATTCTTACCCCTTCCTTTTTTTCTTAAGAAATAAAAGCTTTCAGCTTTAGTCCAACAGCTGGTCATTGAAAATAGACAGATTCAGACTGAAGTAACATGCATATTTATGATCACTGGAGCAAGATATCAGAGATGTAATAGATTTTTCATTATGTCAAGTCCTTAAGTCAACACTGGATGTCCTTTAAAGAGAGCAGCCCTGTTTGATGAATGATTAGAGCCTGTGTTGCACAGGAAGTTGAACTAGATAATAGTCTCTTCTGGCTCTAAAAACCTGCACGTTTTAAAGCTGTGTTCTTACAGGCTAATTATGACTCGTTAGGCTTTGTATAGCATATGTGGATACATATGTCCATTGATCAGGTTTGAATTTACTGCCTTTTGGACTCATTTAGTGTGTTCTGCTTTTTGCTTGTGAGACAAGGAAACGCACAAACCCCTAATCTCCTTCTTTAGACCAGCAAATATTTTAAATATGTCTTTCATGTTCTTTAATATTCTCTTTTCTAAGATAAAAATTTCCGTCCTCCCAGTCACTGCCCAAAGAGTTTTTCTGTGAACCTAGCTATTCTTATCACCTGTCAGTATACACCTCCGGATTCTGCAGTAGTCTTCCTGAGAGAGTACTGCATACAACTGCCAAATGAGCCTCTTTCACTGATTTTTGTAAACTATTGTGCACAATATTCTCCATTTTATTCCCCTATAATATTTCTTTGGGTTTTTTAGACTTTTTTTTAATTGAAGTCTTCACAGAACTGTCTACAGATCTTTCTCCTGTGTTTCAAACTCTTTAAATATTGGGTAGTTCCTTTTAGTCCTTTTAATAATCACGATACATTCATAATCTGCTAAGTCACTGATTTTCCTGGTTTGAGTTGGCCATTTTTAAGTTCTTGTCAATCTTTTCTGATCATGAATTACCTAACTAATTTTGTTTCATCTGCAAATCTTGACAAATCTGTTTGCTACTTCCCTGGGTGAGTGATACCTCTATATTCTAGTTCTGGTATGAATGCTCTCTCTTTCATTTCATTTTTTTATAGTGATGAGACTTGAGCACTTGCTACTAGTGATCACTGTTCTTTTTGTCTCACCTGATTTCTGGTCTCCACGCTACTATATCTTTCACTGTTCTTTTTGTTTCCTAAAAGTTTTTTTGTGAGACCACTAAACAGTTACTCTCACAAATGTTCATCTTTCCTGTGCTTTGTGCATGAGGTTTTTATGCTATGCTGAGGTGCAGCGTGGAGGCCCATACAAGCATACAGCTCTTAATGCTATTCCCAGGATCTGCATCCAGATTTCTTTGATTCAGTCAGCAATAACTTATCTGTCTATGCCTTTGTTAATTTGTTTGACATCCCAGGCAAAACTTTCCTGGAAGTGTGCTGGAGGTATTGTGTTCTGCCTGAGAGTTCGCTGAAAACTTTAAACGTCAGCAGTCAGTGGAGATATTTGCCTTTGGAATGTCGCACAGATCGTGGTATCTTTCCAAATGCTTAGTTTCTGATTTGACGTCTTGGGGACTTAATGCTAATGGGAACTGTAAAAATGTGTCACAAGAAACCAGAGTTTGTTTTCTAAATGATTTGATGGATTTCCAGCATTTCTCCCGTTTACTTCAACTTAAAGCTCTACTGATTTGCATAAAGATGACATTGAAGAACTTGGAGAGAGAGAAAAAGCTATAGTTCTTTTGCTCCATCATTCCTGTCAGCCTCCTGGTTGGATCTGTTTCATTCCACATGGGCTCTCCTACCCTTCATGCTGCTATCCTCGCTGAGCCCTTTACAGTAGTTTGTTGCTGACGTGACACGTCTTCTGTCACATATGGTCTTTTTTCCTTTTCTTTTTCTCAAGGAGAAATTGTATATGAAATATAGTGCTTTTGGGGCAAGCTTTTCTTTTTAATAGGATTGCTATTTCAAGTTCATTTTGTTGAAGACAAGTCAAAGATGCATGTTAAAGACATGTATCTTCTACTTCAAGAATAAGCAGGTTGAGCATTTACTGATTTTTGGACTGGAGGTTATTTGATTCACAACCTTGATCAATCTCCATTAAGTTTCCCTCTGTCTTTGTGGACAGTAAACTTTCAGTGTGTTTGAAGAGATTACCTGTGATGCTTTTGTTTTACCCCAGAGCTGTGAGTTTTCTCTTTCGTATTTGCTCCAGGCTCCTGAGAATCCTAGCAGTAAAAAACAAGGCCACAGATTTTTATTTTTTATTTTTTGCTGTTCTCTGAGAAGATGCCATACAGCAAGGAGGATAGATTTGACACCCTTTCAGTAACCTGCATTACTAAGAAATGTTGCGGAATTTCCTAAACAGCAATATCTTGCCCAAGTATATTGCACTGCTGTAGTTAAGCTACAGAGTAACCGAGCTGCATATAGCTGACATTGCATCATTTCCTGCCTGGATGAGATGGAGTTGGTCGAAAGGATTTGGAAGAGTATCTTACGCTCAGACCCTTCCGGATATGAGCCTGATGCTCTTGTGGAACCCAGAAGAACTGTCAAGCAGTGAACTGCGTGCAACGATTTTGGGTGTGTATCTTCAGTCGAGGAGACTTTATGGTCTGTGTAGGGGCTGTAAAACTCCAGCCAGTGTCCGCTTGTATTCTTCTTCCTTGGGCTCAGCTTCAACTACTGTATGATCTTTGAGTTGACATGTTCCAAGACTGGATGTCCTTATCGTAGCAATACAGCTGTAAGTACTGAAGTTGTTGCTCACCGGATAGATCTCTTCAGGAAGGATTCAGAGTATATCCTTGGATCTCTGCCAGTGTCTTGCTTCATCAGGTGAGACAGTAGTGTCTCACCGTTGACAGGAAGAAGGTCCTAGTAGAGGAGAAGGAGCCTGCTGATCCGAAGAAAACACTCATTTGTAAGGCTAAGGCTCTGATCCATGTTTTGCTAGAAATTTCTAAATGCATTATTTTGGAGTGCCACTGCTCAAAGTAGGTATTAGCATTGTTGGTGATAAGTATGTGCAGGGTGAGTTCCAGTGTCTTTGTCGTATTCTTGGAACCGGAAGGTGTTGTGCCAAGACAGTCAGCCTCAGAATTTCTTGAGCTGAGCTGTTTTCAGGTAGCCTTTACGGAGAGCCTGGTAGCACTAGACATGTATAAGGAAGAGGTGGTGGCGGTAATCCTGGGAAGGACAGGAGGAAGGGAAAGATGCAGCAGCAGCTCCTGAGGGGACAGACAGAAGGACGTGGTGGCAGCAGCCTCAGAACGGCGCGTGTGGAGGCTGGAACGTTTCCAGGTCAGCGCGGTACTGCGCAAAGGAGGACGTGTTTGGCTGTTCAAGCAATGGTCATTGCCCAAACACCTTTTTCACAAATTTTTTAGACTGCTTACCAGCCTGTCCACGGCACAGGTCTGGCTGCACCCTGCAGTTCAGATCTACAGCTACTGATTAGGACAACTGTGATGGATGATGCATATTTGCAGTTCACTGTGTTATGTTAGGCTCTTTTTTAAAAGTGGTGGCTTGGCCACAGAAGGGAAGGCCGGTGTTTGCCGTGCCCCGAGGTGCACTGAGCCTCCTGGAGCCCTCGGAGGGAGGGGGAAATTGTGCCATCCCACGTGCAGGGTGAGGAACCAGAAAGGGAAATAGGGTGAGAGACCGCCGCATCAGGTAAGAAACCTGAAGCAAAAGCAGAAACTTGGAGACTCCTGAGAGGAGTCAGGAGCACAAACATAGCTGGGTCTTGGAGAATAAAAAGAGAGAGTTTTCTGCGTCTCCCCAGAAATGACTACACAGAATTTTCTGCAAGCCAGGAAATCGCTGAGAGCTGCTGGACTAAGAGCAAGCCTGAAGAAATTAACCACTTTCAAGGATATGTGGGCAGAGGAAAATTTGTTTACAAACCCTTTTGGGTTTTTTATTCCATTTTAACCAGCAAATGTGAGGTTTATTTGCTTGTGTTATCGTATTCCACTCTGTGTTCTAATGAAGATTTTTATTAGATTTAAAGCTCTCTTGGGGTTCTTAGCACGCCTCCTTTGAGGACAGGGTGCAGGCAAATGTATCTCAAAGCTCTGACCAAGTTGGGGTCCTGTTGCAGCTGCTCAGTTATCCTGTTTGATGGATTCTCTGGGTGCTTGTTATGAGTCAGGAGCAAGGATCTGTCTTTGTGTTGCGTTTGGGAGAGCTCTAATCACAGCCTTAACAGTGCGGCAAATCTGCAGTATCATTTGGCTCAAAATCTGAAGACCACCTCCAGGGAGGAGGTTACACGTTCTGCTTGTCGCAAGGAATTTCTTTGCTTAGCAGAGGCTAAAAGCACAGCATTGCCGAGTGCTCACAGATTGTCAGTCCTGGCTGAGGTGGTGCCTATAACGTGGCAGATTCAAAGGCTAAATGGTTTTCAGTCTAAAATCGGGATGCGCAGAAAGCAGGACAAAAGATAACTTTAGAGAAGGCCATTACTTAGGACTTTCATTCATAAGTATTCTAAGTTTCTTTCTGATGGCGATGTGGAAGAAGCATGCTGATTTATAGGGGGGTTACAGTGAGGAAAAGACTGTGTTGTCAAACTCGAGGGAGAGAAGTGTTCTTTGCATAGAAGAAAACATAGTAATTTGAAGAGAGGGATGTGGGAGAAACAAACAAATGGTATGCTGATTCCGACTTTGGCAGAGCGGAGGAAGTATAGGGAACACAGCAGGAGACCAGTTCTGAAACGTAAGCTGCATCTGGTTTGTGCATGACTTGAAAGAAGAATGATGAGGGGTTAGCAAAGGGAAAAAGGGCAAAGTAGCAAGGAGAGGTATTTTGTATTTCACAGTGGAATTAGACAATGTTATGAACTCTGCTGTGGGTGGACTGTATGAGGAGCCTGAAAGCTAGGCTGAATGAAGACAGCTAAAATATTCAGATGTGAACAAAGATATTGTTGCGGTGGATGATCTTGGTGAGGTAATGTCAGCCTTCGGAGGAAACACAGTTCCCACCTGGATATGATGAGATATGAGGAGAGAAGGAGTTTTTAGGGTACGGGGGAATGGAGATAATGTCACTGGGAATCAAAAAGAGAGGAAATGGAATCGGTGATATAAACCTGAACTGTCAGTAGAGCATCCAGGAGGAACTCTTAAGAAAAAGGCAACTTTTGCAAATAGATACAGTTTTGCAAATAATCCGGGTGGGGATAACATTTAGGAAAATGCATAAAATGTGCCAGTTAATTTGAAGAGTTGTGAATTTAGAAATGCAAAGTCCTTCACAAGTCCTCCACACCAAAGAAAAATTCTAGGGCATTAAAAAAACTTTTATATAATGAAAAAGTACTTCAGCAACAAAAGTCCTGTAAGAAAGGCTGCAGAAAGAATATGGTTTTCCAGGAATATTTTTCTTACCAATCTGTCTGGTCTTATCTGTGTCAATCTTTCACTTTCTTGACTCTTGGCACTTCTAAAAATCCCTATTCCCTCTCACTGCATACTATTGGCATTCTTCCATCAAACCTTTCCATTGCTATCCTCTCTAGATCTGGCAAAAGTCAAGTCATTTTTCTGTTCCACTTGGGCCATACGTCCCTGCCTCCCATATTCCTCTATTTCATGCCATGTCCGATTTTTAGATTCTTGCTCTGATATATATATAACTGTATCTTCTGTTCTGTAGACTTTCTTCTCTCCCATGCCTATGTGTATGTATATATATAAGTATCTGTGTCAGCTTTACAAGACTACTCCTTTCTTATGTTAGGTGAAGACTGTTCTGAATGTATGAATTTGACATCTTTAGCTTTTTTGTCATTATGTTATAGACAGATATTTGGGATTAGATTGCCAAATAAATATTTGGCAATGTCTCTGCCACCTTTGGGAATCCATACATCGGAGTTAATGACCAGGTTTTCCACATGTGCATGGGAGGGAAGGGGACTGAGGAATAAAATATCCATAAGCCAGTACATTGAGTGAGGAACTTTCTTAGCTGGCCTGTAAAATGACAACAGGTGGGTTTGGTTCCGTCTCTCAAAGACTTGGGCACCAGACCTGGGGATGAAGCACGGTGCCTTCCTCCCCTCAGGTCTCACAGCAAGTTGGAGCTGCAAGTTGGGAAACCATAGCGTTTAATTAGAGTAACAGGGAATTAAATAGGAAGGTCAGGCGGTGCGTGAGTGTGTATGGGTGTGTAGGAAGACCATTACCAGGCTCTGCATGATGGTAGAATGAAGATGGGCAGAGCTGTGCAGGGCATCTGATTTGCAGCATCAGCTGTGTTTGTGAATGCCGTTTACAAATCTGAACTGATGCAACCATGAAAGACATTCATGTAGCAAGAGGTTTGCAGCTGACTCTTAGCAATCTAACTAGTATCTAGACAGGAAGGGCACGATGTGTTGCTTTTCTTGCAATGACTTCTCAGAGGTCTGAAGTAGAAGTACAGGGTGTACAGCCTCATGGGCTTGGCCTTGCAACCCCTTGTTTTTCTCCACTTACAGCAAATTGTTTGCATTCCCAGAGGTTTCGAAAGGGAGTTTCAGCTTCAGCTCTTCGGTGAATTTTCTTATATATATCCAAATATTGAGTTGTAGTATGACCTGGTCCAGCTGTACTAAACATGCAGAGTACCTAAATATCTTCTTTCCTGTGGCTGCCTAGGGACCTGGGCTCGCACCTGATATGTAATTTTCTTTTCTCTATTTGTTTAACAGCAAAAGCGGAAACTGAGACTTTACATCTCCAACACTTTTAATCCTGCAAAATCTGATGCCGATGACTCTGATGGCAGCATTGCATCATGGGAGCTGCGAGTGGAGGGGAAACTCCTGGATGACGTATGATTTACCCGTGTTTCACTGGGGCTGGCGAGGATCTAGAGACGGTCTTGTTGCCTGATAGACTTTACTGAGGACGCTAACTCAGTGAGGGATATCTCTGAATGGCAGCGTTGGCTTGTTGCTGCTGGGAAGATGCTATATCCAGCAGGAGTGAGGGATAAGGCCGTAATGCGAATGTTGGGGAGAGCTAGGGAAGGCAGCAGGGTCAAGGTTAGGGTTAGGGCAAACCTAAGGAAGGAGTGGGATGGAGAGGACGGTGCTGAGACTGTTAGTTTCCTTTAAAGACAGGGCAGGATTCCGGCTGTGCAAGGTGTGATAAACGGGGCATGGAGCAGGCTTGCTTCCCGTGAGGAGCAGGACAACGAAGACGAGAGGGTAGCTCTTTTTCCTAGAGTGCAAGAGGACGCAAGGATGGTCAAAGCAAGAACGGAATAAAAGTTTTATCGTCCTGAAGTGCTCAGAAGTCTCAGTTATGGATTTCAGCTTTTTCTGGGAGGGCTGGAATTCCATAACAAAGATGTCAGTTACTTACAGAGACTTCACAAGCTGAGTATATGATAAACAGATGGAGAACATATATATGTGGAGAAGTCAAGGCTTTCTAGACATGTCTGTCTGTCTGTCTGGAGATACCTATACATGTATCAGAATGATAGTCATGCTAGAAGATGAAAGGGTAACAAAGTGCAGCATCTGGAAGTTGAAGTTAGGCAAATTCAAATTAGAAATTAAAACATATGCTTTCACAAAGGAAGCGCTTATTTGTTGGAACAACTTGCCAAGATTTAGGGTGGCTTCTCAGTCGCTGGCAAATTTTAAATTGAAGGAGGATGTATTTCCAAAAGATCTTTGCATTAAAGAGGAAGAAATTCACTGAAATCCTGTAGACTGTATTCTGCAGAAAGTCAGATTACCTGATCATAGAGCTCACAGCTTTTAATCTAGAAAATATGATCTGTGTAGTAAACATCAAATACTGATAATTAAATGGAAAAGCAAAATGTAAAAGAAAATACTTTTACTTAATGCATGATTAATCTGTAAAATTTACTGCCACCAGATAATTCTGACCAATAATTTAGCATTCATAAAAAAATACACACCATTAAATTAAAAGGTATACAGTGACCTTGTTCAGGTCACAAGTCAATCTTTTCTGATGAGATTAGGAGAGTCAGGGAAATCTTCCCTTAAGTGCATACTGTTCCACGATTGCCAAGATTCTTGCATCTTTCTCTGCTTTTGGCAACTGCCAAAGGGAAAACTCAATTAGATTGATTGCACATGTGGTTCTTCTGGGAATTAATGCTTAAGAGAAGGAGAAAGCCTGAGAAGGAGACACAAAACACAAGCTAATATGTGTAATCTTTAACATTTATTTCTTCTGTTTATACAGCTCAGCAAACAGAAGCGTAAGTTTTCCTCTTTTTTTAAAAGTTTGGTCATTGAACTGGACAAAGACCTTTATGGACCTGACAACCATCTTGTGGAGGTAGGGTGTTCAATGCACCATTTGCATACAAACCTGATATTAGCACAAATAAACAGTTACGCACCCATTGTCTGTCTTGTTTAAATTATCTTGCATTCATTATCTCATTTAAGGTACAGTCAAAGTTTTCAAAATTCCAAAATTTTGGTCTTTTTAAGAGTGTTTATTAACAGAATCTATATAGTATTAAAACATATGTGTAGTAGTAAAATAGGACAAGTTGATAACAGAATGTATGAAATGACGAAAAGTGTAAGCGCATTTTCCTGAGAAGTAGTGTATGCTGACATCAGAACAGGTTGTGCACTAAAGTGTATTTGTAAGGGGAGAGAAAGGTTTAATTTTTTTTTAATTGCAAGATCTTTAGAAGGCTTGTTACCTGTCTTATTCTTGCCTGGCGTACTGTGCAGATGAACACTGATGGACGTACAGAGGTTCCCATATCAGAGAACACAGGACTAACCATCTTACTCTGTTTTTCCCTTGGCAGTGGCACAGGACTCCTACGACCCAGGAGACTGATGGCTTCCAGGTGAAGAGACCTGGTGATGTCAGCGTGCGGTGCACGTTACTCCTCATGTTGGATTACCAGGTCGGTGCTCTGCTCTTGGCATGGAGAATACAGGCATTGGGACACAGTGTAATAGAGCAAATTCACCCTGTCACATGCTTCAGAAAACAATATACTTGGACTCAGAATGTTGCATATTGCAAAGAGGTTAGAATGATACCAAATTAACTGACAGATTATTTAAAATATAGAGGGGACATCAAGTAAATTTCTGGTATAGTCTAGCAAAGAATTGTTCTTGGCACTATGATAATTAATATTTTTACTGGCCATCTGCAAGGAAGTATAAGCTCTTTATTAGTAAATAATAAATTCAGTAAAATAATAATAAATTAGTAAATAAATAAATTCAAAGTTTAGGTGTGGAGAAGACTGAAAAGATTATTTATAGCAAATTATCTTTAGATTATTTTGTAAAATTAACGTTAGCAAGAATATTTTTTTTATTACCAGCATTGTAAAGTCTTGCTGCTAATAATAAAAGATGGAGGCTGTACAGGATAGGGACCTGCATCTTAAATTGCAGTGACTGTGAAGTCAAAGCTCGAAGTCTTGGGCTTCTTAGAGAACAGTCGGATAAGACACACACGAGTTCTGCGTGAGGTCCTGCATGGTGCAATTGAAAGGAGTGCCACTTTTGCTAGCGGTACGTGAGCTAGCTGTTTAGCAGCGGCAGCCGTATTTCACAGCCGACCACGCAGCTTTCCTGAGTTATTAGGTTTTGCTTACAGCGTCACTTTAATCTGGCATAAGGCAACGTTGCCCCTGCAAGGAATAGACTTGCTATCGCTCTTACTCCTTGCTAGGCGCTCCTGCTTCCCCTCTTTTGTTGGGACTGGTTTTATTCCACTAGTAGTATTTGTGGGCTGAACTATTATGCAGGTCACAGAACTGATCCATCTGAAAGCTAACGAAACTTTCTGCTAAATCAGTTCCCTGATCCCAGTCACAGCAAACAAACAAACAAACAAAGAACCCAGTAAGCAAAATTAGGACATTCTATCTTGGGATTGAAGAAGAAAAGGTTCCTGGGCACAGTTTCAGACTGTTTTAAACTGATGTAAGACTGAAGCTGCTCCCAGTAAGCACTTTCATTTCATTCATGAGTGTGCACCAGCAGTCTCCCTTCTCTTAGCATGAGCAGTTATGCAGCGTTGCAGCTGTGGAGCTCACTAATCTGGCTGAAACCGTCCCTGAAAGAAATACTGCTGTCCAAAGGAAGGGGATAGAAATGCACTACTGAGAAGAGGTAGGACCTCCCTTTTCAATGGCCATTCAGTCTTAGATTCGTTTTGACTATAAAACCCTAAGAATTTGTTCTGTGTCGTTCTCTTTCCCCCACGCAGATAGCATCCAGGATAAAGACACTCCGTTTTATGCTAATAGAGAGAAAATTCTATTACTCTTAGAGAGTATATGAGCTGAGTGAGATGCTGAAATGGCCAGTGATAATTTTTATTATTGAGAAAATATGATGAGGTTTATTATGCTTGCCATTATTACAAATTCATGCTTTTAAATACAAGTTCTCTTTTCCTTAAATTTCGTCTTGTTACAAAGCTGACTCTGGGTGACTTGGCACCCAACAGTCATTCTTGCCCAGTAATGTGGTAAATATTAAATGTGAGTACTGGTACACTTGAAGAGGCACCAAATTCCAAGGTATCCAAAGAGTATATATTATTAGAGATGCTGATTAGGGTCGTTGAAGAGTATCACAGAAGTCAGGAGCAGAAGAAATGTATTTCATTGATTGGTTGTGGTCAGATAAACTTTCTGGTGTGCAGCAGAATGGTGGGCACATTCCTGAGAAATGGAGTTCTGAGGGAATTTGTTGATGTGAGACAACTGAGCGGTCGCTAGCAACAGCAGATGCATCATCCTGACTTCATTCTCTATCTGTGGTCAACCTCCAGTAACTCAGAGGAAGGACCGTTCTTCTCCTCCCTACTACTTAAAGTCAATGTGTGTGTCAAGGGGAAAAAGGAAAATTCTTCCCTGACTCTGCGTGCAACTTGTTATTGTCTGAAGCATGTGGCTGATGCTCTGCGTGCATAGCACATGTACAGCATCCCTCTGTCCTTTCAAACCCTGTGGAGGTAGCTTCATTTTCGACCCCTAGGAAACCCTGTCCAGTCTTACCATCTTTCCGTAGCTTATTGAGCTTCATCCTAATTCCTGCTATGCTGTTTAAAAGTCAGTTGCAGGAGATCACTCCTGATTGCAAAATTAAACTTTGTTATGCTGCTGAAAAAATCTCAAAGCGACTGCTTCTAACAATCTCAAAACTGAGTAAACAATAAGAAAATGAACTTGTTTTGTTCTCATCTTTGGATAGAAGTTGAATTATGAGCACGGTGATCCCCGCAGGTGCTGAACTGGGAGAGGGTCCTCTGGGAGTTGGTGGGGCAGAGAGCTATCCTCTTCTCTCACCAGCCTCTCAGTAACCTCCCCTCCACACACACATTATTTGATCTCTCTAGGAGATGCCCTGTGCATGCAGAGATGTCAGGCAGGGCTCTAGCCTGCATCAAGTGGGACTCCATGGTCAAGTACCAACAGAGTAGTTGGGGTGCAAGTACTGTTGAGCGAGTGGTACCAGAACCGCCAGCCCAGGCTCGTACTTAGAGCAGAAACACCTACCAACACACCCAAAGAGCAAAGACTTTCTTTGTAGGTAGTCTCAGCAGTTGGTGGTGCTGCACTACTGCCCTGCAGACCCCCGTAGGGGTAGGGGGACCCCCAAGGCCCTGTGTCTGCACTTGCCTGCAGTAAGCTCTTACTACACAGCTGCAGAGAGGTCTCAACTTTCAAGGCTCCACAAAGCAGAGGCAGGGAGCCAGGAATTTAGGACCTGTGCGACCTGGAGGCAGTTCTACTGCCTATGTCCTTCCTTTAGCCATGCCTTAGGCGAAAACCTACAGTTATCTATGCCTAAATCTTTTTCTTACTAGAAACCGTTCCAGTTTAATTAAAACTCCGTGCATAGATACAGAGCCTGACGATCAAGACTTGGACTGTAGCGTTCTCTGTGAAGCAGCGTTGTACAGTGGTTTCATCACTGGGCCTGGGATTCAGGAATCCTGGGGTTAATCCTGTCATACAGATGTACGTGTATTTTACCTTTCATTAGTCATAGGTACTTTGGGCCCAACACTGTCTCATCGTTCAGTGCTTTGAACACTGATGTCCTCGTTCTTACAGTGGGCCACAGGCGCTAGCTAAGCGAAAATAAATTATGAGAAAGTGAGTGTTAGTTCCAACAAATTTACTAGGTTCAAGTAAAGGTGGATGGCCAGGAGCAGTCATGTAGGGTGGATGGCAAGAAGCAGCACGAAGCGTGATCTAAGAGCAGCTGATTCTCAGGCTGTAACTATGACTTTGAAACACCTTTTCTTGATAATTTCACAGTTTTAGCTAAAGGGTTTAATCTGTAATTTATTGATTAGCTTGGCACATTGGTAGGCTCATTTTACAAACAAGGGGCTACTAAACTTATATTCATTAATGAGTTTCATCAAATTTATAACTAAAGGCAAGAAAAGGACTGGATGTGTGCCCGGTCGTAAGATTGTCACTGAGCAGAGCACCGACGGTATTAGTGGTGTTTAAAGCGATTCCCACTGATGCCTGCTGAACCTCGGTGTTGTTTGATGTATTTCTCGTGGGTGACAGTTCAATCCTTTCTGTCCACATGGCAAAAGTCATGGTATGCCTTTGCTAGTAATGTGCCTGGAACCGCATGAGCCACAGAGGTTCAGCTTTCCTTTCATCCCGAGATGTAGTTCTTCCAGAGCACGATGGAGGTGCACATCTGAGCGACTTGTGTTTCTGTGAACTCTGCCATTGAACTGGATGTTTCTTCTGAGGAGCAAAGCCCCCAGAGAATTAAACCCAAAACTTCATGCCTCTGCATCTGTCTGCTTTTCCTTCCATTTCCCTCTCCTTCTCTTTCTGCCACAGCCTCCACAGTTTAAACTGGATCCGCGATTAGCCCGTTTGCTGGGGATACACACACAGACCCGATCAGCCATCATCCAGGCTCTCTGGCAGTACATCAAAACAAATAAGCTGCAAGACTCCCATGATAAGGAATACATTAACTGCGACAAATACTTCCAGCAGGTAACTCCTTTTTGGATGCAGTACCTCTTCAGAGGCAGAATGTAATATCTTTTCACAAATTTTGGATGGGCAGAAGCTACTGAATTGTATTTTCCCTTAATAATTTGCAGTTTCTTCAATACTGAATAGCTTTCGGCAGACGCTATTGCTAATGTGACAAGCACCCTTCTCATGTGCCAGCGTTGTCAAAAAATATATATCTAGCGGTTCATCACTCCCACACCAGTTATGGCCTTTCCAGAAAGGAGAACCTTGTCACTGTCTTGAGTACTCCTTCTTTTTTTGAATATACCATTTTATACCAATAAACATCAAATAATCTGCTGATTCTGAATGACAAGTCATATAGAGACGTTTCCATTTTTTTCCCCTTCTCTTCCCGCTGTCTATGAAAAGCAGAAGCCATGGCAGATATAATTAGAAAGCCAATTTTTCCTAAATCTGTTTCAAATTATAAGATACTCTCAATGATCTGCCTGATGTTTTGACAGTGACACATTAAGATTTTTTTCTTCCACAACGACCTCTACAATTAACCAGAAAGCCCGCTTAAAGGCATCTCCTCCTTTTCTGTTAATAAGATTACATTTACTTTGTACAGATAATGTTATGTGAGCTATCACTATCTCCACGGGCTTTGTTTTTCTGTAGCTTCAGTGTATCGAGCTTATTTTGAAAGTACCTGAAGGCAGAGTTTGTGACATATCCTGCTTAGGGAAAATGCTGGCAAATATGATAAGTGAATAATATTTTAATGGGCATGGGACATGTGTGCTGTAATTAGTGTATTCTGGTTTTCTTTTTATTTGTTTTCAGTTATTCATTTCCCCATCACCACCACCACCACATTTTAAAGTGACTAATGCTTGGAAAAACCCTAAAGACAGCACTGGGGTTTTGAACATTTGAGTAAAATAATCTTGAGATTTTGAATATTTTTAGGAATATAGAACCAAAATGATCTTCTGGATTGTATAGTCTATCCTCCTGTTTTTCTTGAGAACTACAGCATGTAATCTTTTTCATACATTGTGCAAATTCCATCATAAAAACCATATAAGAATTTTTGTCAGAATTACTAGGCTGTTCACTCTGATGCATAGGTCATTTGATTTCCTTTCTCAATTTATCTGTAGCCAACTTAGTTTTGTTTGTGTCAGCCTGAAGAAGAGGTGTTTGGAGGAAGGGAGGTGAAAAAGATTCAAAAAATCATGAGCAAAATGGAAAAGGTGAACAGGGAGTGATTGTTTTATTGCTTCTTTTAATAAAAAATCAGAGGTCGTTAGCTGAAACTGGCAGGTTGCAAATTAAAAAACAATAAAGCATAGTTAAATCTGGAACTGCTTGTGCCAGGACATCACAGATGATAAAAATTTATATAGGTTCAAAAAGTGGTAAAAGACAAATTAATGGAAAAAAAATCTTGTGCTATTATAAATACAACGTGGTCGCAAGTCTGCGGCGGTTGGGAGAATCTTTTGGGAAGGACCAGTCCATGTTTCCCCTGTTTTACCTTCTTCCTCAAGCATGTGCTTTTGGCCACAGTCAAGGGCAGGACGGCGCGTTGGACGAATCCTTTTTATGGCCCAGCACAGCAGGTCGCGTCTTACAAGAGTGCGGGAGGCCCCTTTCGTTTTTATGCTTCTGTGCATTTTCAGCGTAACGTTAAGAACTTGCTAGGCTGAGAGCTTGCTGGAACCATCTTCTCTTCCTGTGCCTCCTCAGGGACCTGTTAGCCCATAGGTCTCCTTTGCGTTGGAGCAGGTAGCCTTCAGGAACACCGTCAGACCCGGTAATTGCCCTACGTCTTCTCGTCTTCAGACGATCAGTCAGATGAGAGAGTTGAGAAGCCGCTGATTTCTCTTCTAGAAGGCTGACTCTCAGTCCCTGCAGGAGCTGGCTAGTCTGGGAGAGCTTCATAAAATGCGATGTTTGTATAGATTTAAAGCATGAGTGGGACTGATTTGAGTGTTGCCTTTCTCCTTAGACTCTGGCAAAATTGTTAAAAGTAGCTAAATCTTGCTTTCAAAACTGATGTTAGTACTTAGGAAAATAAATCGTGTTAAATCAAATTAAACATTTCAACCTGAGGGTTTTTTTTTTTTTTTTTCCACCCAGATACTCTAAGACTGTGATGTAGAGGGCAAGGGAACTGGGGTTCTAGTCTGATGCTGTTTCTAGTCTGACGACATTTCTGCAGAGTATACAGGCTTAGGCATATAACTCCTGGAAAAAATTTCACAACCATAGCTGGAAGTGCCTAGATTCCTAAGAGGAGCAGAAGATAACGCATCACTGCCCTTAGCATTTCCTCTTAGATACCTGGCTTCCCATGCGGTAAGCTGGCTTTTCTAGATCCTGCGCCGACGTGCTTGCAGTTACGTCTAATGACACAATGCAGAACAGCGTGAAAACTTGCCCCTGAATGAGTTACATCAGACACCGTAACTGAATAATCTGATTTCTTACATTGGTTCTGCCACTTGATAGTCCATCCTTTTCAACGCTGCCTGCATCCTTTACCTCTAGAGCCGCAAAGCATGATTCTATTTATTGATGAGACAGTGCAAGCAGCATCACTCTTCGATTAGGTAAAGTTATTTTCTCTAAGAGCTATTTTCATTTTCTTTTGCAGAGACCTCAGCATTTTTACAAGTTGCCTCCATGCAACAGCATATTTTTAAGGCAAATGTTAATATCAAGATAGTTTCTTTTTTATTTTAAAGGGAGTACCTTTTAGAGGAAGGACTATTCACCTGTTCAGAGCACTAACACTCCCAGTAAGAACAAAAATGCTCTAATGATATTTCAGAAAACTTCAGATGTAAGGAGTTGTTCTAGGCTCATGGCAAGGCATTGGAATTATTCACAGAAAAAAAATCCAAAAATCACATCCTTTGATCCTTTTCAAAAGATGATCTTTTTTTCTTGAGTCCAATACGTATTTAACTTTCAGAGCATGGTAAAGAAAAGGAAACCAATGAGATGGTGAAGAACTGGGGAAGGAGTGGATCATTTCCAAGATGTTACTTAGGTTTTGGTTAAAAATAAGTAAAACTATGTTGAAATGCTGGGGGGGTGGTTCTTAATCTAAAAAAAACTTTAAAAATTGAAAATGGTTTTAAAGTCCTAAAATAGTCTCTTGGTTTTTTTCTTCTTTAATATAAAATATTTTATGAAACAGCCTCAGAGGAAAAAACAAAAGTGCTTTTATGTTTTCTCTGAAAAAAAAAAAGATTTTTTTTAAGTAGTCTGCCACAGACCCAGAGTGAGTGAGGAGGTGGTCGCTTCCCCCCCATCACTGACACGGTTGGTCCTGATGATCTGCTGCGGGGAGCTGTGCCCTTCAGCAGCTAAACCGCAGGTGAGGCACCTGGAAGTGCCATCATCTGGTGGAGCTGTCAGCTAGCCCAGGTTGTAAGTGTGGTGGCAACTTACAGGGGCAGAAGTGACCACAGAGTAATTCTGTGTATGGAGCCAGAATTAAGGAATGCTTTCAAAGTCACCTTACTTTGAACCTTTGATTTCTTCCTTTCTTGTTTAATTGCAAGTTAGGTTTTGGACAGGGATAACATGCTTTATTGTGTTCCAGATCTTTGACTGTCCACGGCTAAAGTTTTCTGAAATTCCTCAGAGACTCACTAACCTGCTGCTGCCACCAGATCCTATAGTGATAAACCACATCATCAGGTAAGCTGTCCAGTCAGCTCAGGACTGTCATATGCAAAACACTCACTGTATAAAATACAGGAATAGGTGTAGTAGTAGGGACCAGAATACAGTTTTTCTAATGACAGGTGGGTTATTCCATCCCAGGAGCAGAACTTTGCATTTGCCTTTGCTGAACTTCATGACGTTGAACTGCCGGCCCATTTCTCCAACCTGTCAAGGTGCCTCTGAGTACCTTTGCTTCCCCTGGGCTCTGACCCTGGGCTCGGGAACCTGGGAGGCCTGAAGACAGGCCTTACCAGGAAAAACAGAGGCAAAGACAGTGCTGAGTGCCTCGGCCTTTTCCATGCCTTTTGCCGCTGCATCCCCTGCCCCGCTGAGCAGCACGCCCAGGTTTTCCTCCGTCTTCCTTCTGCTGCTGAGTCACCTGTAGAAGCTCTTCTTGTTGCCCAGCACATCCTTTGCCAGGTTCAACTCCAGCTTTGACTGAGCTTTGGCTTCCCTAGCTCCAGAATTTTCCTAGAATTTGATCCATTTCAGGCAGGAAATAACAACTGGAGCTGCATTCTTCAATTCCTACTTAAGCAGGACATAGAAAGCAGTCACAGAAATTTGGTTAAGAAAAAAAAAAAGCTGATTATCAGACACTAATACTTGCTAGCGATCTGGCAGCTTCCTCAGAATTAGGCCAGCTGATTACTACCATCTTCAGAAGAAGTGACACAAGCCAGTACCTCTTGCTCTCCCAACTCTGACAAGCTCAATTAGATCATGAGCCAATTTTACACTAGCTGCAGCAGGTGAACAGAACCGAGGCATTTCAAAAATAGTGTTCAGAAGCCAGCATTTATACACTACAAACAACAGAGACTGAAGTCTAGCTCATCAGCAACTGGGCTGAAAAACAACTTTCTTGCTAATAGACTCAAGCCTAAATCTAAAGAAAAAGAGTTAGGTCTAACCTCCCCAAAATTAAATATAAAGTCAGAATAGGACAAGCCAAAGAAAGATACTGACATTTACCTTGTTAAAGGTGAAAAACAACGTAATAATTGGTTTAAATATATTGGCAGTAGAAAGGCTGTCAGGGTGTTACTGAGACTGACAAATTATTAAGGCTTAAAAGAACTATTCTTGGAAGTATTTGAAGCCATATAAGGAAATCAAAATTCATTCTTTTGATCAATCTTAACTTTAGAGACTAGAGAAGGTCCCATACATATGCAGTATGGGGTTTTTTGGAGGGGGGAGAGTGTTTGAAAAACTTTATCAGACTGAAGTATCAAATAGAATTAAATTTAACCCAGATAAAATGAGGAATTGCAAGTGGTTTTTCATGCAGGATTCAAACATGAAATTGCTTAACTAGCAAGTATAACCTATTAAAAATCTCCTCCTGTGCCAGAGGGTTTTGAAAGTAGCTAACATGATGCCACAAATGGTTGTGGATACTGGAGAACAGTTGTTACTGACTGTAGCAGAGAATGGAATTAATAGACATGTGCTATACTGGGGAAGATTTGATATGGCATCTGTAACAGGAAGACATGCCTGGCTACATTCTTTGAAGAATTAAACAAGCATGTGGATAAGAATGATCTGTTTTATTTGGTGTACTTAGATTTTTAAAAAAACTTTCCCCAAGATCCTTCACAGAAGCCCTTAAAGATATTAAATTGTCCTTGGTTAGTAATTTATTAGAAGTAGGGGGGGATAATGTTGAACAGCTGAGATATTCTGGAGTGAAATGGAAGAATCCATTCTTTCAAAGGCAAAATAATGCATGTAGGAAAAAATGATCCTAACATTACATACAAAGTGATGGTCTCTAAATTCACCAGTTCCTCTTAAGGAGGATCTGGGAGTCATTACAGTGCTGCATAGTCGCCAAAGACAATTACAGTTCTGGGAATTATTAGAGAAGGAACTGAGAACCAAATAAAATGTCATGATAGGCCCTCATCTGGAGTGGTGGTGTACAGCTCTGATTACCCCATCTCAAAAAAAAGACACAGCAGAACAGAGAACGTACAAGAATGGTATTTATCAGGGGGATTGCCGTGGAGGCTGGAGTTATAACTGGTCCAAGGAAGATATTAGACAATTTAATGAAGACTGTGTCCATTAATAGCTGTTAACATTGATGGTGCAGATAAAACTTGCAGCTCAGAAGTCTCTGAATTCTGACTGATGAAAGATGAGAGAATATACTAGGATATAGCTATATACAAAGATACCCTGTTCTTAAACTCTTCTCACAGCATCTGCAACAGGCATTATCAAAGTGTGTGTACTGGGCTGGATGGATATTTATTCTGATTCGTTACGGCAATTCTTATGATCTGTTATCCCCTCCATAGTGTTGACCCCAATGATCAGAAGAAGACAGCTTGTTACGACATAGATGTAGAAGTTGAAGACCCATTAAAGGGACAGATGAGTAGTTTCCTTCTCTCAACAGCTAATCAACAGGAGATTACAGCACTGGACAACAAGGTACTAGCCCAGGAGTAAAAGAGTTAAAGTATCAAATGGCATATTTATACATATACGCACACTCAGTGTGTACCTGTATGTGGGTTTGGTGTAACATATCAAAGGGAGTGATGTTGTGAGCTGTGTACATTTCCACTGAACATGCTTCAAGGGGTAAATCAGTCACATGCAATGGGAGCGCAGTGGCATGAGTGGAGTGCCGCCTCAGGACGTGATCTGGGGCCTGACACGATTGCAAAGGTGGAAGGTGACAGAGGCAGAGTTTCACAAGTCAAGAGTAAAGAGTTCCCTGGCAGGTGACACAGAACGGGTGCTTGCAGGGGTGCTGGGCATAGTGCCTCAGCGCAGGCTCTGCAGGAAGGCAGGCTTTGTGAATGCTGTTGTAGGGTTGCTCCATGAAGTGCAATATTCCTGGCTGTAACAGCCAAGAGGAGTCATTTAACTCGTCTAGGTGCATATTCTATATATTGAAAGACAAAGCTTCAGCTTTTCATTTTTTAAATTTCGGTTTATGTTCAGTATGTTCAGTGTGTCTCTGTAAATATAGTCACCCCTGCTGTTCAAACTAGTATAAATGTGGTAAGTTTGACTAACTAGTATTAAAGCTTAGAGTTTGTCCGCTGCATAGAAGAGACCCTTTACTCTTTATTTTCTTCTAATGCAGATACTTAGATACCACAGTCAAATGACTCCTAATATTTTGCCTCTAGATCTTCTTTTCTTCTACCCTGACACAAAACAGAAAGATTCATCTTTGAAAATATAACAAGTAGGCAATTAAGACTGGCCTCATGGACTTTTGTTTAATGCTGAGAAGCAGAAGCCACTAAGGAAAGGCAAAGAAGGTACATGGTAAGAATAAAGGGCAGCCGTCTTC
Organism: Apteryx mantelli; assembly: GCF_036417845.1. NCBI lineage: Eukaryota > Metazoa > Chordata > Aves > Apterygiformes > Apterygidae > Apteryx > Apteryx mantelli. The sequence continues at coordinate 173,309,777 of NC_089979.1, forward strand.
TGCTGGATATAAACAGGGAGAGATTACAGTTAGCAAGACTAGATAAAAGCATTATAGTAATTCAAATGTGTTATAGGAATTTTAACTATATCTGCTGATAGGAAATTCTGTATCTTAGAAAAGATGTACAGAAAAAAAAAACTGTAAAAGTCAGACATTGTTTGGGTATGGATGAGGTTGAAGATGACACCAAAGTTCCCTAGGATCAGCTAGGGAAGTAGTGGGAAAGATTTGATGGGCAAGAGGCTTGGGGTTATGGAGAAGGATTACCAGCAGAAGAATTAGAGGAGAAATAGTATTTGTGGAAGTCCAAATTGAGAAGTCTGCATCTGAGCTAACTGTTCCAGTTCCCTTTGCAATCACTGGAGAGATAAGGGAGAAGGTAATGTCATCCTAAGGTAGAATCTAAAACAGATCGGGTGAATGACAGTGTGAAAGTGCTTGTTTCTCTCCACTGACTATAAAAAAATCTAACCTGCTGCTTGTACATAAAGTTAATCCTGCCTCAACAGTAGGCTTGAGAGATGAGTGTGAAATTAAAATGATGGTTCAAGGGGGCTTGATAAGACAGTGGATCAAGAAATGGGAGCCTGGATGGACAGGCGCTAAGAGGAGACAGAGTACAATGCAGGGAAAGTGGGCAAATACAAGCGTGTAGAACCAGTGATGGAAGAAAAATTAATACTGTAATTCAGATGAGGGGGGATGTTTTGAGCTACAGAAGTCTTGACAGGCAGAAACTGAGGTTTTAATAGTGGTTCTGATAAATTGGGAAATAATAGTAATTTGGTTTTGATTTATACTAATGAGAGAAGCCAATCGGAAGAGGCAAAGAAAGAGTACATGGTTAGGTTGAAGGGCAGCAGCCTTGTGGGTATGAGCAGAGAGCCAAATAGACCAAAGACATTGGAAACAGCTGGGATAAGAACGCTGGCAGAACTTCCTAGTAAGATAGCTGGGATGTTGACCTCCTTAAAGAAGAGGAAGAAGAAGATGAAGCTGAACTACTAGGAGAATCTGAGCAAGTAGGTACTGTAGGAACATTACATTCAGTCCTTGAATAATTTTATATCCCTTTTTTACACTGTCTCCGTGTTCCAAATTCCTCTTGGTGTATGGACAACAAGTGTAACTTTCTACTCAAGATTGTTGCCAAAATTTAGGTATCTAAATATTATACTAGATGGAAATGTAATTAGTACGGTTAAAGGAGACTAGGGCATGACACAGCTGAACAGATAGTAAATGTCTGTTTTAGGATGAGAAGAATTGCTGTGTGATCTCCACAATGACTGTATTGTCATGATCGCTTTTGACTGTAATGGGGACTTAGAAACATAATTACATGCCAAAACGTTTAGGTGGCCAAATTTAGTTACAATAATCTCAAACTGAGTTCTGTCCTAGGTAATTTTCCAGGATGAGTCTCTCCTGTGCCATTTGCAGAGGTAAATTAACGCAGAATTCCTGCTTGCTATTTCCTTTTTCACTGCTTTCAAGGACCACGTGAATTGTTTTACTACAAGTTTTTATTCAGCAGTCATGGTATCTTGCTAAATTACTATGAGGAAGAGCTAAGAGAACCTCATGTTCTGGATGTGTGTGGTGCATGCGCTGCCACAGAAGAACTCGCTGCAGTAGATGCAGCTGTGGAAAATGAATGGCAGAAAAATCGGTTGGAGCAGTTTGGCAGAATTGTTTCCTGTATTAACCAGTGAGGATCATACATACTTAAAATAATCATATCTGTCTTACAGCAGTGATAAGCTCTGTAGGCTGTATTAGGGACTGTTGTCACAGGGACTGTTAGCCAGCTGTGGGTAAACAAACGTGGTTTCTCAGAGCAGGGGAAAAAGAGGTGTGACATAACGTACCTGAGCTGATTTGTGTGACGCAGAGTCAGGCCAAGCTCCTGTTTGTTTACCCCTAACACAAAAAAATATATTAAGCTGTGGTCTTCGTTCTGTTTTAAAGGGGATTTGGACACCAGCATTGCTATGGATTCTGGTAATGTTTGAGGAATCTCTTGTTTTATGGCTCTTGAGAAATGTTCTTTTCAACAGCGTTGCTGCTCACCCAGTTGGTTCCCGGCCTCTATGGGCTTGCATGCAGCACGCGTAGGCTTATTCTGTTCCCAGCGCGGGGACATCTCCCCCTTCCCCATGTCTCCATCACTTTTGTTTAGGCGTTTGCTACAGCAGAGTGTAAGTTGTGATGAGTGAAGTTACTGAGGTCACTTCTGGACACACAGGCATTGACTACTCTACTGCTGTCCGTACCGTTTATAGCTATGCTGTCACAGAGTCCTCTAGTGGAAACTCAGTGCATGTCACCAGGGAAGGTTTTCTCCAGCATCACTACATCATTTTCCCAAATAAACAATGATTTTAAGTTGACAGATGCTCTCTTCTGTTAATATACCATATAGTTGTGCCTACACTAAGCGCTTTGTTGGCATAGCCAGATCAGGGGAGGATGATTTTTCACCCCATATTTGGCCACATTAGTTGTTTTGGTAAAACAGATGTATACAGAAAATTAAACAACATGGTTTTATAATCTTAAACTAGAATTTTAGAGGAACAGAGTAGCAAAAGTTTGCTTTTGTGTGCGTGTCTGTACGCCCAAATGATTTGTTGACTGGCCTTCCATTGATCATACTTGGTTTTGTTATCCAGGACGGTTGTAGAACCTTGACTCCTCTTTGGAGTCTTCATTCGCACCCGCTGGTTAATGTAAAATTCGTTCATAACATTTCTGAAGGTATGACTCATTTTCTATAACCCTCCATACCTCTGATTGCTCATTGTTGCCACCCACCTTCTTTTAGCAGTCATGGTGATTGTAGTAGACTTTCTTGCGAGAAAGAGTCTAGAAGTTCATTGCTATTATGTAAGTTTATTTAATATGGACTTGATCAAGCAATCACGAGAACAAATTTTAAGCATCATGACAGGGTAATCGAAGTTATGATGTAGAATAACCAGGGGAATAATTGCTTTCTTGCATTGGGGCCTGTTTAAAGACCTACTTATAAAGCACCTTTCCAGAAAAATCCCAGACTTGGCAAAAAAGACTGAGCGTACACAGGAAATCCTTACGTCATCCAGTGACGTGACTTCGCTCTTCAGTGTTGTTTATAGCGTGCCATCCAGCAGTTCAGTGCAGTAAAGAAGAATCCTGTATATACTTAATTGCAGAAGTACATGTGAAACCAAAGTGTGACTGCGACACTGGAGTTAACTCCCTCCTTCAGGGGAAAGATGCCTTGGGATCCTTCATAAATCTGTGGTATCCAGTTGTCACTTTTGTATGTTACATGAAGCTCAGAGAAGCTAACAGAGCTCACATCAGGGTCGCTGGAGCATGGGATGAATTAAGTAACATCTGCTTTATTTTTTTCTCTCAGATTCATGAGACAATTGAATCCATAAATCAGTTAAAAATACAACGTGATTTCATGCTGAGTTTCTCCAAAGATCCCAAAGGATACATTCAGGACCTTCTCCGATCCCAAAGTAGGGATCTTAAGGTGAGCTAAGGTTTGAAGACGAATGGGTAGTGGAATCAGAATGTTAGAATTATAGCTACACGTATGGAATGTATAGCTAAAACATCCAGGATGGAAAGTTGGTGGAGGAGAGACAGTGAGTGTAGCCCTGCAATCCCAGAGCAGAAAGTACACAGGAAAGACAGCTCAGGCTGTATTCCGCTTCCAGGGGAACAGCAGTGCTCAGTGGGCGTGGGAGGCGAATTTGTGGTTAGACAGGATGACTGGAGCGCCAGGCTACATTGATTTAATATGACTGTAAAATTCAAGCTCTGTAGAACTCAGCAAGAGGATACTGTAGTACAATAACACAATCTGGGGCTTTTGCTAGTTCACGATTTAATCTTTTTTAAGAAACAGGCAGATTAAATATCAGCTGTCTTTGAGCTTAGTGCTGAGATACTCAAGAACTGGAATGTAGGGAAGTTCAGTTGTTTGCCAGCAAAAATGAAGAACTGGTTTCTCACAAAGTTTCACACTTTTTGTCTTTAACCCAGACACCTCAAAAACAGTTATATTAATGATGCCATAATATTATTTTAATTAAATTATTGTGTCATTCAAATATAAACATCTAGCTTGTTAATCATTAGTCTCACAAAATTTTACTGTTAAGATGATGATAGTTAATTATTATTTATATTATATTCAAAAGGAGGATAGGCATCTGAAAGAACGTTTAAATAAAGCAGCCTTCATGCTGAAGAGCTTACAAACTAAGGCGTTCTGGAGCTTCTCTGGCCACATATTTTCCATTGTTCTGTGGTCTCCCTGACTGACACCCTGTCCCCAAAAGCCTTTCCTATACTGCTCTGTCCTGCCGAATCGGACTTATGGTTGCAACACGCTACTCTGAAGAAGATGCTGTTAATTTTATATTTCCCCTTGATTCTCTGGTGCTGGAGAGAGTCATTAGATTTTTTTCTTTTTATTGGTTGTTCAGATCTTGCTCTCTTGGCACTTGTTTGAAGTAGCATGGGTAAATTTTGACTCTAGGTAAATATGAATGTTTTTCTACGTGGTAGAAGAGCTACAGTGAAAAATGCTTTTATCTTTGTCACAGGTGATGACTGACGTGGTTGGAAACCCAGAGGAAGAACGCAGAGCTGAATTTTATCATGAGCCATGGTCCCAAGAGGCTGTGAGCAGATATTTCTATTGCAAGGTAAAAAGGAATGAGCCACACTGCTGGCTTATAAACAAACCTTTCTGCCGCTGAACAAGTGAATCTGCAGAACTGTACAGTTTCTCGTTTTCTTTCAGATCCAGCAGCGCCGTCAGGAGTTGGAACAGTCTCTGGGAGTGCGTAACACATAAGCATTGCTCATGAGATCCCGTTGGCTTCTTGACCACAGAACCAGTGGACTTAACGAGTGTTACTTAGCTCACTGTTACACATGGACCTGCTTCCTGGCTGGATGAGAACGTGCCATCAGCACACCAGTCAGAACACCAGCTTTAGAGTGACCCTTGAAAATCCTGCCCGTGGGGGTGCGTCTCAAACCATTCCAGGCCAGAGACAGCAGAAGATTTCTGTGCTCCATACAGGTGTCAATGTTAAAGAAGATTAAAGGTTCATTCATTAAGCTGCATCATTAAATTTTAGTGGAAAGTTCAGACACTACACAGCAAATCATAATGGGCTATGCCACAGAATCACGGGTGGTATTGGTCGGGGGGAGGTTGAGATGGGTGTTAAAGGAGACTACAGATGTAGAGAAATAAAGGCTGTTCTCATCCTATGTTATTTTAGTTGTTACCCAAGAGTGTCAAATAGTAACTTCTCTGGAATTAGACAAGATAGTCCTTCTTATAGCTGTGGAATGCTTTATATTCCCAAACAGAGTTTCCATTCCAGCTGGAGCAGTGCAAGAGGCCATCTCACCACGTGAAAGAACAAACTAGGAGGATTTTCATTCCTGAAATGAAGAGCCTCTCTGAAAGACAGAATTGTAGTCAGGACATTTCTTCTGCAAATGCTTACTGCTCCTTCTTTCCCCTGCCCCTGCAGTGAAAGGTGGACTGAAATATATATCACCAGACAGCCTGGATATTCATGGGTATGATCAATGTGCCATACTGAGAGGAAGAGAATTGTCCCCCGGCTAAGAGCCTCTTAGGCGTCCTCAGTACCACTGGGGTTAGCAAAGCTGAGGTTGAAGCAAGAATGAGGCATTCTGAAAACTGAAAGCAACTTAATGGTGCTTTGTTGATATCTGCGTTGACCACAGCAGATATTAACAATAAGCATATATGTAAAATATGAGATTTCTTAAATTCTTCTCTCTGTGTTTGCCATTAGGGATCAGCACTGAAAAGAACTTCCCTAATTGTAGGTTGGTGCAGAATCCAAGTGGTACAACTTCAAATAACATGATAATGTTCTCTTTCCTTCAGGACATTAAGAGAATCCCTGGATTGGTCTCACATTCTAATCAGAGGTGAGCTGCCTCTTCCTATGAATTATCCAGTCCCCCATACTTCATACTTACTGGTTTTATAGGATGCTGTTGAGTTATAAAGCACTATCAGCCTTCAGTAGCACAGATGAAGCATCCTTTGGAAACCATCTTCTTTGCAAATGTACAGAAAATTCAGACTATGGAATTTACACTGTATTTACTTGGAAGCAGTGACATCTGCATCAAATTCCCTTACCCCACCTCCCCAAGTTTTTTAATTCATAGACTAGCTTGTAATTAATGACTCAACGTGATTTCTAGTCCAAAAAGCAGCTGCCAAAGCATAACTTTGTGTTCTGATGATGTAACCTAGAAGAGGATTTTGATGCTACACCTCCTTTCTTTCACTTTCATGGAAAGAGAATCAAGTTCGCACATGGTGAAGGGAGGCAGCTCTTCTGAATAATGTATTTTGCTGTAATATTGTCCTTTTCTCCTCTACTATCTTTGCCAATTTCTTAGCTGAACGTAAACATTTCTTCTGTCCAGTCATGGAAGAAACAGTCTTTCCCTCTTTATTTAATGCCTCTACTTCCATATGAGCAGTGCCATAGCTTTTTCTCTGTCCATTTTGTTCAGAGATGCCTTGAAAAATCTACATTTGATGGCAGTACCATCACGCACATCCACTGGTGTAAGAAAAAAGCACAGCTGTACCTCTTGGCCCTGGCCATTGAGGCCTTTTACTGGGAATGGCTCGGTCTGGATTTTTTTTTTTTAATGTTAAAACCCCTCCTTATGTTTAAACATGAAATCCTCCAGTCTTCAACTGAGTCTAGCGAGGGACTGTGAGGCTGCCAGACAGTAAATGTCGTTCAGATCTTGTTTACTGTAGCACTCCACTAATTGGACTACAAGCAAGCATCATGAAGGAAAGCAGTGGGGGTCATCTGCTGCCGTGCGCCCGTATTTATTACACTGCTGCGTCAGTTGTGTGCATGCTGTCCAGTGTATAAAGCTCTTTTCTGTGTGTGGTGAACAGAGCAGCTACATTCAGGGGATGCATTCAGTCTCCAGGAATAAGAAATGCAGAATAAGATAGGTAAGGATGTGAGATGGGCACGGGGCTGGAATAGACGTCTGCAGGATGTCTGCCAGGGAAATTTATTTTTAAGAACTTGCCCATTCGAGTGGCAAATATTTGTACAGAGAAGTTTCAGTCGCATGCTACAGCTGGCAAGGTGACGGAGCCCAATCTGCTTTAAGAAGCTGTCTGTAGAATTGATCGGATGGGTCTGTTTCTGAGTCTCTTTCAAACCAAATTAAAAGAGACTAATAAGTGGTGTCGCTGCCCAGTGGGCTCACAACAGCATCGCTGGAAGATGATCTGTGTTAAGCACCGATGCCACTGCAGTGTGTGCATGCGTGTGCATGTGTGCATGCATGTGTGTGTGCATGCATGTGTGTGTGTGTGCATGCATGTGTGTGTGCAGGCATGTACGTGTGTGTGCATGCATGTGTGTGTGCATGTGTGTGTGTGCATGCGTGTGCGTGTGTGTGCACGTGTGTGTGTGCATGCGTGTGTGCGTGCATGTGTGCATGCATGTGCACGTGCCGGTCAGCCAGTGTAGATGGTGCCGAATAGGCCAAGCCAAAATCTAAATTCTTATCCCACTATTCCTATTCCTACTGTAAATAAAAAGGCCATTTCCCAGTGATGAGTCTTGGAAATAGCTGTCAGGTGTCTTTCCTTTGGTTAGACTGGGTTTGGTATTTTGATTCTTTTTTCCCGTGTTCAGAAGCGGTTCAGGCCTTTTACTGGAGAGGCAGAGAGGGACATTTTGTCTGTCCTGCGTTCCAGGAGTGCAGCTAGGAACTTGTCAGTTTGCAGAAAAGAGAAATTATATGTGAAGAGAAACAGTGGAGCAATACTGGTAGGAATTGGACCAAACGCTCCTTAGGCATGCACGAATGAAAGGTAGTGGTACTGAACGGGCATGTAATTGTGGCAGATTTGGAATGATAAGTTCATGTTAAGTTTAAGATGGTTGTGGGGTTTTTTTGTGTAAAAGAAGACAGGAAGATTTTTAGGGTCTTCAGTTTCTGCCACACTACAGTGCAAATCTGTGTGTACTGCAACAAGGCATTCTGGGCATAAAAGTAGTTAACAATATATAAATAATATAAATAATAATATAGATTGTTAGAAAATACAGCATAAAACTAGGAGAGGGTTAAGGCAGAATTCCTGGAGCACCAATAGACGGGAGAAGCATCTTGGAGCTGACGTGTCGACGTGGCAGGTTTGAAGCACACTTTTCAGTCCTTACTGCTGTTGGCAGAGAGTCCGGATTCAGACCAAGCGCTTTCTAGAAATTAAAGGGAAAGCAGATGTTTGATGGTGGAAAGACAACGCCGGACTAGAGGGAAAAATACAGTAGTGGGGGGGGGGGAGATGAAGCAGCGAGCCACTGAAGTGCCATTAAGTTGTAGCACGGGGTGATGTGCAGAGTGCAGCTGGAAATAGCACAGTCCGTGCGATAGAGTATGTCCCGTGTGCGTGCGCGTCTGCGCGGGGGCGTGCAGGGAGCGGAGGGGAGAGGGCCGCTGCTCGGCTGGTGCACGGCCCGGGAAGCGGCACGCAGGGCAGAGCCAGATGCTCTGCACGTGACTTTGCGACGCGTCGCCCAAACGTTCCCCGCCGTTATCGGCAGCGATTCGGCTGTTGCGCTCGGCGGACCCGGTAGCGCTGGTGCAGACGTCGCTTCAGCTGGCAGCTCGCTTTACGCCGCGGTTTCTAGAGTTTATCCTGCTGAAGCCAAGTGGAAATATTGGTGCCTAGATCAATATTCGTCCACGTACTAGGGCTCCTAGTTTTGCTGAGACTGTAGTCAGGCGTTGGAGGTATTTTGCCTGGTTTTTGTGCTGAGAATTCTTCCGCAGGCAGCACGAAGAGATGAGGGGGGGAATGAAAGTTCCTTCTTTTTTCCTGAAGAGAGAGTTCTCCTTTCTGTAACTGCTCTGTTTTTTAATAGGATGTGTCTGTTCTGCCAGATCCTGTATGATAAAACACCTTTTCCAATCTCATTGAAGAAAGGAACTCAGTTAAAAAAAAAGCAAAACACAACTGTGGGTTTGTGAGAGTGAAAGAATATGTGTATGAGAGAGAGAGAGAGGGAGAGACGCCCTCTGCTCTGTAGCCACCGTATCTTCATTGTACGATGCCGAGTGATTCGTAGAAAAGCTTTTAACAATAAATACTTTGTTCCTTTGTATCTCTCTTGCTTACCGTACATCTAGCTCAACAAAGGAAATTCCATCACTTCCTGTATGTAAAAGCGATGTCGTAGGAGTTCTTTTTTTCCCCACATGTTTCTGCTACAGAAATTCATATCTGAGGGCTAGAAAGAAATCACTTTCTATATAAAACTGCCTAGAGAGCTGAGGATTACAGGTCAAACCAGGGCTAATTCATAAGAAACATATAGGCCAGTCAATGGTAAGAAATTGATGCAATCCTGATTATAATCCTGAAGCTCTGCTACTGTTATAAGGGATGATATGGAACAGCTGGTTTCTTTCTGCTTCTGATGAAAACTCCAATGTTCTCAGCTCTTCAGACGTCTGCAGAGGCACACACCTACAGCTCTTAACGGGACTTGGCAAAGGTGAGAACTGCTGCCTTATCTGTGTTCATCTCTTCACCGGACTCCAGAAGCAGGAGTTTCATCCTCTTCAGCCGTACTCCACAGGGAACAAGTTTAAGTGATGAAGATGGGAAATCCTTAACTTTGGAAAGGTCTAGTTCCTGTGCTTGGTTGTTTGGTGTGCATTTATCTCCATCACCGCTGTTATTTACAGTCAATGAAAAAATTGCAGCCGGGGCTAGAGCTTGGGTGCCGAGAGCAGGTTGGAGCAATCTGTGCAAATGACTAGCAGCCTCCTGACAGAGGTGCTGTACAACAGCCACTAATATTGGAAACAACGGACAGAAGCTGGAATTCACCCGCTCAGTGAAGAGGGCTTCGTTTCTAGGCTACGGTTAAGGTTTCTTAGCCCAGCGGACTGTCAAGAAAGAACAAGGTATGGGTGGAGAGGGGAGAAGGGTGAAAGCAGAAAGGAAGACCTAGAATTATTTCGGCATGCAACTCAGCAACTCAGTGAAATGGAAAGTGGAGGTAGTAACCTTTACACAAGCAAGCTTCATAAAAATTCCTATACGTCTATATAGGTATTCCACCTGGAGGGGTGGGGGTGGGGGGGGTTCAGCTAGTTGGAAGGTTGCCAAGGAAATCTTAGCAGTTGAGACAAAAGTTAATTTTGCTTTCAAAAAACGGAGGGTCTGCACACTTCCTATTGTGGGCTGGAAAAGCAAATAAGAGTATCAGCAGTCCCATGCATGTTATCCTTTTGCAGCAGCAGCAGGCAAGGTGTTTTTCCAGGATTCTAAGAGGAGGAACACGGATGTTCAACAGTGGGTTTCTCGTCGCTCCTTTGCTTTGCTCTGATTAAATCCAGCACTTGTGAGAACGATACGAAGAACGCATGGGCGAATGCACAAAGTTAGATTAGGATGTTGCCCTTTGCAAGGGGAGTCGAAAGGTAAAGTTAAGCTTTTAGTACGAGTTTAGATAGAGTAATTCTGTTGCAAAAATTGTGGCGGGGGTTCAGCTCAAACTTAAGACGCAGATTAAAGGAGAGCTACTCAAGGCAGTCAAATTTTAGGGCCTGACACAGCTGAGCAGCTAGAAGATAATCTGCTTCAGGCTGAGGTACTTTGCTTTCCAGACTCCACTAAGCAGGCTGCAAGCTTAGCCACCCATATAGAGATACCCAAGTTTTATCTTCAGAACCCGTGGCTTAGTCTAAGGGCCTTCTAAGACTTGAGGCTGACTGGTACCCGTTATTTTGGGCTCCTTTCCCCCAGCCCTGCTGGGTGCATGTTAGCCACTGTCAGGGCTCTTAGTGCCTTGACGGCCCTGACCATCCACCAGACACCCCTGGATCCTAAGCCCAAGACAAGGTGCATCCCCCCAAAATAGCCCAAGATGCTCCTGGAAATGGGTGAAGTGGGCAGCTTAGTGCAGCAAGATGGCCAAGGGGGAAGACAAGGGTCCGCCCTCCCCATCTGATGATGGGAGTGTGTGGAGGATGATGATGGCCTCGGGACTTACCTTTGTCATTGTGAGGATGATCATCGTGGCCTCGCAAGAGGCTCACAAGGGGCTGAGGGTCATGGCCATCTTTATTGAGGATGTGGGGTGAGGAGGTAGGTAGCTGTCTTGGGATCGTGTGCTAAGCCCCCTCTGTGGTCTCTGGAGACTGCCCAGACATGAACAACTGCCCGTGAGGGCTTGTGGCTGCCCTGCAAACGTATCTGGGGCGCGTTAGGCATGTTGGGGAGGTCTCAGCCTTCTTGTGCAGCCCAAGCTCTCAGTCGCAACAGTATGCAGCCACTTCCTAAAGCCAATGGGGCTTGCGGCCCTTTCTCCCCCACCCCGAAATTCTCACTGTGCAATGAGTTGTGAGCACCTCAGTTTCCATATAAATGTCCGAAGTCTCTGGGAGCTCTGTATGAGGCTGGGGGCAAGAGCTGGTAGGAGTGACACATTTAGGAAGTCAGGGCTTTATTTGGGATGTGTTTTCATGGGAGTGGATCTCGGGGGGGGGCAGGTCCTTTGCCATGCCATGTGCCTGACTGCTCTCTACCACAACTGTGAGGGTGAAGGTGGGTTTTGCTCTTGGAATATCTTGCTCTGTTTTATGGCTTACCCATTTACTCTCTGCTCCCAAGGACTTGGGAGTTTGGGACAGGCTGGGTCTGCCTCACATCATCTTCTTTCTGTCTCCCTGGCTGGGCAGCCCCCAGACACCTGAGTTCCCCTATGCCAACCCCGAGGGGGCAGGTCTGAACACTGCCTGGATATCTATGCATCTGATCCCGTCCCTGGCAAGGAAAGAGAGCCCAAATGTGGGGTGGCACAGTGGGTGGAGGGATGGTACTGTCTGCGGAGTGCTGCTCCGGTAACTCTTTGGAGTCAGGCACACCTTCCTGCCTGCTCTAACTCGTCACTTCTGCCGCCTTCCCGGGGAACTTGGGCACCCAGGCTGCCTGGGAGCTAGCAGTCACTTTGCTGGGTGTGTGTGTGTGTGTGTGTGTGTGTAACACCATTGAGTTAGGATGCAATGTCAGCCGTGATAACACAGGCAAAGCAAGTTCTGCACCTGGTGCCTCATCAGCTTTCCGCTGGCTTTTGGCGTGCACCCCTTTCCTCACAACACGGCCACAGCAGGGCTGAGCTTTCTGTGTAGGTAGATGTGGTGGGGACAGCGCGGGGGGGGCCTGCATGTAGGGCAGCGTGTGTGTGTGTGTGTGCATGTGACTGTGCACACATCTCCATCCATGCAAGTAGGTCAGTGGAAAGCTAGTGCAAACCTCTGTGTCCTTACAAGCACTTCTGTGAGCATCTGTGTCTGTGCAAGCACTTGCGTGTCCATGTGAATGTGTGCTAGTGCTGTCTCACAATTTCTCTCCCTGTTTATGAACACAATGGGAACAGTCATGGGGATCCAAAGCCAAACCCAAGACCCTTGAGCTCACTGGTGACAACTGGAACAGCTCAGGTAACTCCCACGTACCTTCACAGCACCTCAAGATGCCTGGATAGCCCCAGGAAGAGCCTGGAGCAGTCACAGATGGCCCTGGAAAGAACTGAGCCTTTCCCCACTGTCTTTGAGGCTTTCTAGGGTCCCTGGGACTGTGCTAAAAGGCTGGCAAGGTGGGGGGGAGGAGCGTTGCAGGGAGCTGCTGCTTTGTTCTTGTTTTCTGAATTCCTCTGGATATAAAGAAAAACTTATTCACCAAAGAGGTTATGCAGTCTCCATCCTTGGAGGTTTTCGAGACCAGGCTGGATAAAGCCTGAGCAGCCTGATCTGATCTCATAGCTGATGCTGCTTTAAGCAGGAGGTTGGACTGGACACCTCCCAAGGTCCCTTCCAACCTAATTAACCCATGACCTGTTGGGCTGCTCTGGGGCTCGTGCCCCCCCCCCCAGCCTTTTCCAGGTCTTTGGCTCTTTGTCCCAACTGCGCCAGGACCTTCCTCGCAGGCCACAGCTGTGCCCAGTCAGGCAGAGAGTGACGAGGCTTAGCTGTGGACGATGGTCCCAGCTTTGCGTGCCTTGTCCTGCCCCAGGGACGGAGCAGAGCCAGAGGATGCAGGAAGCAGCAGCACTGTTTGGGTGGACACGCTGCTCCGGGGCAGCTGGTGGGGCAGCAGATCTGCCCACCGACTGAAGGATGCCTGGCTGCGACCGAGACCAGGGCTGCGGAGGAGGACAGTGTCCGGGGGCGTTCTGGGTCCACGCTCAAGGCTGAGGGTCCCACACAGGCACAGCTGCGAAGATGGCTGCGGTGTGGCTGGCGACCCCGTGGGGGCTGCCGGAAGCTGCGGAGCGCAGGGCTGCGCCTGGGCCCCGGGGACAGGCCGCAGGTCAGGCCCTGGCAGGAAGTACAACGCGGGGACGCCGGCACCGTGTCCGTGCTAGGAGAGGAACACCGGGACAGGGTCGCTGCTAGAGCGCCGCGCGGGCCCACGCTGGGGCGGCCCGCAGCGCTGAACGTCACAGGGCTGTGCCCCGCGGCATGCTGGGACATGTAGTCCTCCGGCACAGAGTGCTTCGGGGCCTGCAGAATGCTGGGAGGTGTCGCCTGGCGCGGGACTTCCTGTCGGCCATGTTGTCGCCCGCGGCATGCTGGGATATGTAGTACTCCGGTAGCCGGACAGCCGGTCAGCGCTGCGAGGACTCTGGCGGGCTGGGAGGTGCCGCCCTCCCGTACGGGACTTCCTGTCGGCCATGTTGGCCAGGCGGTGCGCTGCGGGGTGCGGTCGGCTGGTGCCGGACTTCGTGCCGGCCATGTTGGGCCCCTCGGCGTGCTGTGGCGCGTCGTCTGCGGGAGGCCTCCGAGCGGCCGTTCCGGGCCGCCGGTGTGCTGCGGGCCGCAGCTCCCCCGCCTTGCGTGGCAGCAGCCCCTGGGAGCGGTTGGATGGCGGGGCTGGGCAGGTGAGAGGGTGGCAGGGTTCGGACGAGGTGTATAAGCTCCCCGAGGTGGTCAGTCCCTAGCACCCCGTGGGGTCCTCAGCGCCAGCTGTCAGTAATGGTAGGGCAGTCTCCTGCAGGAGTCAGGGTTTGTCGCAGGCAGCACAGCCCTGATGTTGGGCCTTTCCTCACTAACAGTCCGGGGATTCCTGTCACACTCTCCTGGGTCGGCCTGGGGTGTAGGGAAGGCAATGGGCTGGTGAGAGCGTCTTGTGTTGTGCTTGTACTCCTGGCTGTGACCTTCATCACCCTGTGAACGGCCTTTGCTCAAGGTATCACCTGGCTGAGGATTCCGGCTTCTCTCAGAAGATCCTGGCTCACCCATGGGATCTTTGATAGTTGCTGGAGCTCTGGTGCATCTCATGAGACTTTCTGGTGAGATGACAGGTATGTGGGGTAGCCAGCTACTCAGCATGGGTGAAACCACATCTGGAGACCTATGTTCACTTCTGGGCACCCCAGTACAAGAAGGACGTGGAGGTACTGGAGCGAGTCCAGCAAAGGGCTGCTAAGATGACTAAGGGGCTGGGGCATCTGTCATACCAGGAGAGGCTGAGAGAGAGGTGGGCTTGTGTAGCTTTGAGAAGAGAAGGCTTGAGGGGGATCTTATCAATGCATATAAATACCTGATGGGAGGCTGTAAAGAAGACAGAGCCAGACTCTTCTCAGCGGTACCCAGGGACAGGAGACGAGGCAATGGGCACAAATTGAGCTACATGAGATTTCATGGCTTCTCCACAGTTGGAGTGGTTTGCAGTTGGTAAGTGTTCGTATTGTGTAAGTTTGAGTTGGTCAAGTGTTCCTGCAGCGTGTGTATCTGTATAAGTGGAGAGGTTGGGAATGAATGTAAGGCTGTGGTTTTGTAAGGTGTGAATGGAAGTTTATATGGTTATTGAATGTGTTGGTATTATTGGTGATGAATGTGTCTCACCTTGTGTGCATGTGGGTTTTTTCAGTTTTTTTTTTGTTGTTTTACAGTTTAAGTTAAAAAAAACCCCTCTTGTTTGTTTATTCTAATCCCCAAGTTGGCCAGTTGTTTTTTTCCTTGACTCCTCCACTTTGTGAGGTGGCATTTTAATGCATATGCACTGCAGCTTTTTTTTTTTTGCCTGAGGAGAGTTTTTCTTTCTTGATAGGGCATTTTTTGAAGCTACCTGGTAACTCCGTTACTGTGTAAGCTGCAAAAAAATGGCTGAGCTCACTAATATTTATAGCTAGGTAGCTTGTCTGTGGTTGTGGGTAGGTGGATGTGTGTCAGATTTGTTGTTCTTGGTGGGGGAACCTGGCGGGTAGGATGGTGTGTGAAGTGATGTGGCTGGTTAGTGGTGCTGTCTGGTTCCCCATCCCTGTGTTTTTTCTCTTTCCATCCCTCTCTCTTCTTCTCTTTTTGTCCCTCTATTTCTCTCTATCCCTCTGTACCACTCTGTTCCTGTTTTACTCTCTCCATCCTTCTGTCCAGCTCTCCGTCCTTCTTCTCCTTCCTCTCCATCCCTCTCTCCAGCTCCCTGTCCCTCTGTCTGACTCTGCATCCCTCTTTTCCTCTATTCTGCTCCTCATCCCTCTGTCTGGCTCCCATCCCTTTTTCCCTCTCTGCATTCCTCTGCCCGGCTCTTCATCCTTCTCTCTCTCCCTATCACTCTGTACGCTCTGTCCAGCTCCCCGTCTATCTCTCTGCCCCGTCTCTCTCCTTTACCCTCTTTTACTCTTTGTCCCTCTGTCTGGCTCCCCATCCCTCTCCTTATTGTGCTATGCCTCTGTCCGCCTGTCCATCCCTCTCTTTCCCATTTCGTCCCTCTGTCTGTCTCCCCATTCCTCTTTTCCTTGCTCTAGCCCTCTGTCCAGCTCCCCTTCCTTTTTTCCCTCTCTATTCCTCCCTCCACCTCTACATTCCTCTTCATCTCTCTTCTGCTCCCCATCCCTCTGTCTGGCCTTCCATTCCTCTTTTTTTGTCCCTCTGTCCAGCTCTCCATTCCTCTCTTTCTCTTACTATCCCTCATCCTGTTTCCCCATCCCTCCCTTCTCTTTCTATCCCTCAGTCTAGGTTCCTGTACCTCTTTTCCTCACTCTATCGCTCTGCCCGCCTCTCCATCTCTCTCTTTCTTGTTCCTTCCCTCTGTCCAGCTCCCTGTTTCTCTTTTCCTCTCTCCATCTTTCTCTTTCCATCCCTTTTTTAGGCTTTCTACCTGTCTCCTTCTTTCCTCCACCCCTCCACCTCTACATCTCTCTATCTCCCTCTACGTCCTTCTTTTCCTCTCTTCTGCTTCCCACCCCTCTGTCTGGCTCCTCATCCCTTTGTCCGCCTCTCCATCCTTCTCGTTCACTTCCCATTCCCCTGTCTGGCCCTTTGCTCCTCTCTCCAGATCCCTGTCCCTCTCTTGCTTTCCCCATCCTTCGTTCCACCTTTGCATCTCTCTCTCTGGACCTCTGTCCCTCTGTCCACCTCCCCATCCCTCTTTCTGCCTCCCCAGCCTTCTCTTTCACTCCCTGTTCCTTTGCCCAGCTCCTCATCCCCCTCTTTCTCTCCCCATCCCTCTGCTTCTGCATCCCTCTTTTGCTCTTTCCAGTCCTCTCTCTGACTCCCTGTTCCTCTCTCCAGCTCTCCATCCCTCTTTTATTCTCTTCCCTCCCCGTCCCTCTCTGTGGTTCCCCATCCCTCTGTTCAACTCCCCCTCTCTCTTTTCCTGTCTCTCTTCCTCTGTCCACCTCTACATCTCTCTTTTCCTCTCTTCTGCTCCCTGTCCCTCTGTCCAGTCCTCCATCCATCAGTTGGGCCCTCCATCCATCTCTCTCTCTTTCTATCATTATGTCTGGCTTGCTGTCCCTCTGTCTGGGTCTCCGTTCTTCTTCTTTTTCCACGCCCCTGTCCAGCTCTCTGTCGCTATCTTCCTTTCTCCTCCCTCTATCCCCGCCCCATCCCTCCCAGTTTCTCTGTTCCTCTTTTCCTCTCCTGCTCCCTGTCTCTTCGGCTGCCTCTCCACCCTTCTTTTTCACTCGCGGTTGTTACCTGGCCCTTTGTCTGGCTCCCCGGCCCTGCCTCTCTCTCCATCCCTTTGCCTGCCCCTCCGTTGCGGAGACTTAGGCTCGCCAGCCACCGCAACAGGGTCCGACCCTAGGTTCCCGCTGAGGCAGAAAATCGAAGTCAGATCGGAGCGAAATTAAATTTAATGACACGCGTGCGGTAATTACAGCTCGAGCTGGGTGCCTCCGAAGAGAGACCCCGGACAAAGAAGTTCCTGGGCAATTATACCCTTACAATCCAAGTTCCCCACCCCTCATGCGATAGTTCGGACCAATAGTAATAGTTAGGTCTGGGGTCTTCCCCTTCTTCACTGGGCCCCTTCAGTGTCTCTAGCAGGCTGCTCCTTAGCCTGTTTTCAAGGTTGCAGCTTCTGCTCTCGATTGTGACTTCTTTATCTTCCCAGCTTGGACCAGCTCTGGGGCCTTCTTTCACGTAACTAGGTGATATCTAGGAGAAAGTTCACAGCTTGCGGCCTAAGGCTTCAGCAAATTTAGCTACTAACGCTAAGCAAGTTATGCTAAGCGATCAACTCTAGACAGCTTCAATCCAATATTCTCTAACACCCTCCGTCCCTCTTTTTCCCTTTCCATTCCTCTCTCCTGTCACCCCCAACTCTTTCTTCAGTCCCCTCGTTGCTCTCCCCTTTGGGGCTGAAGTTCCTCCCCAAAGCAGCCGACGCGTGCACCCTCGCTCTTGCAGGTGCAGGCGGCCTGGGGATGTGGGGAGGTGAGCTGGCCCTCGAGCAGGATTTTGGCGTGGCATCCCCAGGAGGATAACTCCTACGCAGCCTGCATGCCCGAGGGTTTTGGAAAGTCCCAAGAAAATAACAAGTGGCTGTCAGTTATAGAGCTTAGTGTTTCCTAGCCTTTACTGAAGAAAATCAATTTACAGATTGGTTTTCATGTTTAGAGACAAACCTTTCTTCAGGTCCTACGGGGGTTTCACAACATGCCTGCAATAACACATAGTCAGGTCAGAAAAGTGTTAGAATGGTTTTTGGAGAGAATAAAGAAAAGGTGTTACCTGATGCGGAGGGCAGGAAGACTGACTATCCTTTTCTCTCATTTTTAAATTGCATAAGCCTGTAGCTTCAAAGGTAATTAGATGTCTCATTTTCTTTGGCACTAATGGGACTTAATACTTCAGTAACTCTGCGACCACATGAAAAGGTCTGTGGCTTCTGTCCAAACCCATTTTGCTTGCAGCAGTTTGTCTTAATCTTGCAGTTCATTTTGCAGTTTGGGGTAGTACAGAATTTCTGCCCTTTAAATCTCATCTATTATACGCTCACAGGAGCTGCTGGGAAGGCCCTACCAGTGGCTCGTGAAGAAGACATCTTTGACTACATCCACTGGAAGCACCTAGAGCCAAAGGACTGGAGTGAGTAACGGCTTGTCTAGGTTTGTTATCTAGCACCATTATCATAGCTTTTTAGGAACAGTCATACTTGAGGCCAAGTGTATATTCCTTCCTTGAACATACTGTGAAAAGTGTACGTTACTGATGTTTTGAAGTAAGTCCATGCCACCAAGGTAGCACATGTAGTGAAGACTAAATGCTGTAATATCTCATTTTGATGAGCTATTCTCTTCTGAAAAGCACTTAGAGCAGATTAAAACATTGATTGTACTATTTTGTTTACTGCATGGACCATGATATTAAGAAAAACCCGCAGTGAAAGGGCTGCAGTGGTCAGACCCTCTGGAGAAAGCCTCTTGTGAGTTGCTGTAAGGTTTAGCACAAATTTTACCAGACAATAAGTGTTGCTTTAAGCCCCAGGGAGCGGAAAATTCTGACTTGAGGGCAAAGCGCTTTGTTGTCTTAAAGTTCTTGCAGCTTGCTTGCAAGAAGGTGGCTAACAATCAAAAGAAATTACAATTCTGAGGATTTACTGGAAACTTCTGAAAGACAGTATTTGCCCTTTTTAAAAGTCTGTATACTTTCATTATTAATACCTGTAAGTATTCAAGCCAGGTACATGGTATATGGGTGATCAAGCCATTAGTCTTTTCCACATAGTAATAGCCTTTACGCTGTGATCACTGCTCAAAAATCCCAGATATGTTAGAAACTGAGCAAGCTTTCTTAGCTTGTGGCCTGCAGGACTGCAAAAGATGATCAGAGTGCTGATATTACCATGCTTCAGTGTGGTAGACATCCTCTGTGCAAACATCCCTTGCTTGGTCTTACTGGGCGGACCGTCAAGGAAATATTGCAGCTTTTCTGACTATTTACTTTGTGTAACAATCGTAAAGGTGAGAGTTTGAAAGCCGTAAAGGACTAAAACCATTGCCTGTTTAGTAGTTGCAAATTGTCTCATTAAGTAGTCTGTATTACTTTTTTTATGCAGCCTGTGGATAATTATGTCTGTAGAGCATTTTGGATTGTTCAAATGAAAGTTTTGCCAGTACAAGCTTCTAGGATAAGTGGTTCGAGGGTACAACATGCAGCATTTGTGTGTAGCAGGAGGCACTTAGAAATAATGAGAGATCACATTTGGCAAAGGCAGTGAATTAGTACTGGCATCGTACAGTTAAGTTTACAATTGAATTTATTCACATAGTTCCCAAGTTTGTGAGACTGGTTTGTCTCTTATATAAATATCAGGGAATTAAAATAGTTTTGTTAAAATGATATGATTATTCTTACAGCATTTAAAGCCCTGACTTAGTATATTTATTTTTCTTTGCAAATATGTATTTGAAAAAAGGGGGAGAAGGGGTGAAGGAAAGGAGGGGGAAAAGAACCCTCTAAAACTAGTCCCTACCAACCCCAGAAAATGAGCAGATGGAAGCATCAGCGACTTGTAATACTGATGACACAAAACAGGGCATTATGAGTCGTCACTAGCTGCCAAACATACTTGTGTAGTGCTTTTCAAAATATATTAATGCAGACAAAAAAACTGCCTGTGGGCTCAGTTTCACAGCTAAGTGGCTCTCCTTTTTTTCCTGCTTAAAAACATACATAATCATGACACCTAAGAGTTTAGCAAGGGAAAGGAAGAGCAGAAATGTCTCCAAATTCCAGGGCCGAAGTTGCACCCTGGCACACAGTTCTAGAGTGCAAAGTCATTATTTTTACAGCTGCGATTGAAATGTTATCCTTTTGTGCAAATACAAAGTGAATATACCACCAAAGCCAGGCATAGTGAATGAGTTTCTCTAGGACTTCAGGTTCAGGATGAAACAAGGATGTCTGAGAGAGCTGGAGCACATAGGAAAAGGAAATGGGGTAGATGTCTTGAGATTTTTTTCCCATCTTGAAGTGGGATTGTAAAACCATTCTCCACGTCTGCGTTGGCTGTTGTCAAAAACCTTCGACAATGGAGATCCTAAAATCTGCTGAGGCAGTTGCTTCCATAGCAACGTTGTTAAACAGCTGAGGGCCATTTTGCCTCAAAGTGGAAAGGTGGAAACATCTGGTCTTTACAAAATTCTTCTTCTACTACTTTTTTTTGAATGAATGAATGAAAATAATATTTATTTAGCTTCCTTGTCTGAGGAGAAGGGAGAGGAATCGCTTTGCACCGTGTCAGCCTGTTGGATATGCTGGTGTGTATCATTCAGGTTTGTGAACCAGATGTAAGCCACTGGGTGGTTACAGGTGCTGTCTCTCTCAGAGGCTGGTGTTTCCAGCTGTCATTTGCACTCTTTGAAAAACCTTTTAATTTTTCTGTGCTGACATTTGTCTTAACTTACTGTCATAACTGAGTGGAAAACAAAGATTGTGTTGTCATTGTGCATCGCCTCCCTCCTGTGGTGCTTATGTTCATATACGTATGTTCTTCGCAGAAATGACCTTGCCTTTTTATTTTTTTTTCAGAGTAAAGGAAACACTTTTCTGAGCCAATACCAAACAGCGTGGTGGATGTGCGTCTAACGCTAATATAGCGTTGCAGGAGGCAGCTGAGAGTAGTCAATAGCCCAGTGCTCCGGACATGCCAAGGCAGAAGGAGGAGGACCAGCTACTGAGCTTCCGCAGAGAGTGGAGAAAGAGGAGGAGAATCCTGATGGGAGATTGTATGCTGTCTAAATATTCCTGAGGCTTTGCCTTGTGATGCTTTTCTCCTGGTAGGCTGAAAAACCTACCTTCTTCCCCTTAAGATATTCCCCACCTTTTATGATGTTACCTTTTCTGTTTTGAGACCTGATATTTGCTTGCTTAGAGGATTTACCTTGATTCTGATGTCGGGTTGATCCTTTTCATTCTGAACCATTCTTTTCTTCTGCCCTTTCTTTAGTTGGGGGAATGTCTTCCAAGCTGACTGCAGGCTTCTGGTGCAGAAAAGGAACAGTATAGCTGTAGATACTGGGTATAGATATAGATATTGGATGTAGATGTGCTTGTTTGGAGAAAACTAAAGTTTCTATATCTAGAGAAAAGAGCCAACCTATTTTTCTTTTCCCTCCCTCTTCTGATATTCTCAAATATTCAGAGATCCATTTCTGCATAAGCTTTTAAGACAAGCCTTGATCTAAAAACCTCAGGTGATGGAGAATAAGCAAGATCTTTGATTTTAGGAATTATTTTCCAAAAATACACCTGATGAAAATAGATAAAATTGTCTAATGTAGGCTTTTAACAGACAACTCTGTGAAAACAGCCTCTGAAAACATATCACAGAATGCAAGATTGCACCTCTTCTCTTGGTTAAACAGTCTTCTTCTGGTGAAGAGATCAAGCTTTCGATTTGCTGTAGGCATTCTTCCCCCTCAGAGCTTCAGATTGCTCTGCAAGCATTCCCCTCTGATCTGTTTTTCATTCTCTGTATCCTTCAAGTACAGACACCATAATGAAACACTTGTTACAGTTGGCTGTGTCCTGAGTTACTCATAAAGAAGGAATGTCATTTCCTGCCTCTATCTCCCCTGCCCATTTTTCTGTTATTTCTCCCAGAGGCATGCTGAAGCTCATGCTGAAACTGCTCTTCTGTCCTTAATTCTAAATCCTTTCAATATGGCAATGTGCTGATGTGACCCTGGCTCTCCTGTTGTGTGTGACCCATGCTCTCTGTTCCTAGGTGTGCTCTAGTACTTTCAGTAGCAGGGTTCAACATTTTATTCAACTTACCATTCCCCAGAAGCCCAGCCTGATGAACTCATACATTTCTGCCTTCCTGTGGAGTCACTTTGCCTTTTCATTGGCAAACCTGACAACTCTGATTTTACAGCTCCTGTTTAGTCCTTTTGAAAGGTAATGAGTATTTTGGACTTGAGAGCAGATCTCAGCAAGATTGCATTACTAGTTGTATTTGGGATACCAGTTCTGTTAGGTAGCTTTTAAAAAGTTATCCACTAGTTAGTTTTAATTCACTTAGAGCATCAGTATGACACGTATTGCCGTATTTTATTTGAATACAACCTGGGAGTAAGGCAAATGCATTACAGAACTGCAGGCTTGAATAGGAAATCCAAATATTATCATTAATTATGGAACCATTCTTTGGTTTGCTAACAATTAGGTCCTTTATCAGCCTTTATCAGCAGAGGGAGCTTTGCACCTGTAGTATGATCAGACTACTCAACATGTGTTGACTTGACTCATCAAACAAATACTGATGCAAAATTATTTTTATTCTTCTCCGTCCTGGCCCTACAGAGCTACCACATTTTTACTTGTTCTTAATGAATTAACATGTATTACTCTCAGTAATACAGGCTCGAGGTTAATGCTCTTCATCATTTCCCCTTATCTTCCTCTGTATTTCCTAGCGGGAGATTAGACGTATTTGCCATGAATGTTCACCATTACTAATGCATGCAGTGGTACGTAGCACAACAAAAAGTTACTCTGGTAGTGCCTGGGGTCTTCCAGGACCTCCTAGTAAACAGCTGCATTCAGTGTTGTTTGCCATTTATTCATACTGAAGACAAAGTGAGAATCGCATCACTTGTGCATAGTCCTATTTGATTCTTTGCCGTCACGTAAGTAGCACCAAAACACAACAGCAGGAGCTTTCCGTGTTTGCAAATGTTCCCTGGCCGGCACCTCGAATCACACTGATGCAGTCTCCATGAGCCTCAACAGCTAGCACAGAAGACTGTTGTGTCCTGGGGCTTGAGGCAGAACGTGCTGCCTTGCAGGGTTTGTCCAGAGCACGCGCTGAACTCTTCTGGGAGGAAGAAAAAGCAGTTGGTCAGATATTGAAAAAAAGCAGAACTATATGAATGCATGATACACTTTTTTTTCCCACTCCCACACAATAAATTAGCCCTCTCCAGGGCTGCTTTGAGCAGTGACTTACTAATTTTTCTCTCCTCCCCCTGACTGGATCACAAAGTATTTGGTCATCACAGGAAGCGATTGCTGTGCTCCCTGGGCACATCACTGAGAATCTGTCTCAGGGGGCAACATGCTGTTGTTCGTGCATACACACGTGTGACAGATTTGTAAACTAGCATTTTGGATTTGCCAGTGCTGGTGGCTGCTGGCCCAGTCTGCACTTGTTCGTGTCCCATTTGCAAGGCTTTATATGAAAATGGGGTGCCTCTGTTCCCTTGCATAGATTCAAAACTATGATGGTACTTAGTAAGTAGCAGGGTTTGGAATTTGTGTCTGTGCCTAAGAAATCATTACTTTGGCCTTTACAGTAATGATGCACGTGCATTTCAAATTTCAAGAATTACAGCAGTGCTTAGAGTTCGCTTTGCACCCCATTTAGAAATGAGCTTGTCAAGTAAGATGTGCTGTCACAGCATTTCATTCTTAGTTTTGACCTACAATGTTCCAGCACATAAGAATGAAATGCTTACAGCCTTGCTCTGCTCCAGAGTTGGATGATGGTGGAGCACAGAAACATGGCTGCCCGTGGGGAACAGAGTTGAGTGATCCCCAGTAGCCGGACTGTTGCCATTATTCAAATGGATATTTGTGTCCCTAGGGAAGCGGGTCCACTCTCAGTCACAAAGCCGGGGTGAAGCAGCAGGTGCGGGGGGGGGGGGCACTGTAGGGCTGTGTGCTGCTGCTGAGTTTCTTGTCACCCATGGCAGGTAGGTGCCAGGACCACCTTGTGCTGAGGGCTTGGTGGTACCAGAGAGGTGAGGGTGTCCCTGGGGTGGCTGCGGGTGCCGGGATTTCTCCTGCCCACCTCAAGGCATGGGTGTGGGGAAAAAAGGGGGGGGCGTCTCAGGAGCCTGGCAGTACTCTTCACCGTGAGTGCACAGGGTAGGGTCTGCCTGGGATGCATATTTGACTTTCCCTGTTTCTTTTTAATCTTGCCTTTAGGGCTGAGGTTCCTGCCAAAAGCAGGCTTGTGTGCGCACCCTCACTCATGTGGACGCAGATGGCCTGGGGGTGTGGAGAGGCAGGCTGGCCCTCGAGCAGGATTTTTGCGTGGTGTCCCAGGGAGCATAGTTCCTATGTACCCTGCGTGCCCAAGGGTGTCAGTATGCGACAAGATGATAACACGTGGCTGTCAGTTACAGAGCTGTTTCTTTGCCATTCCCCTTACTAAAGAAAAAACAATTTACAGATTGTCTTTCACGTGGAGAGAAAAACAATATACCTTTCCTCCAGTCTGGTAGGGGTTTCATGATGCACCTGCAATAACGCATGGTCACTGTCATAGAAGTGTTAGAACAGTTGCCTGCAGAGAATATAGAAAAGGTGTTACCAGACGTGGACAGTGCTGTTGTGGACAGAGCTACAGAAGAAGAGGTGCTGAGGTAGCTGAGCGCTAAAAATAACTGGACGGGACTGGATTTAAGGTCAGTTTGTGTACAGTGCACGATTAGCCCGACCCCAGGATCGTTCTTTAGGTACTGTACTTGGGGAAACAGCAAGCTGACAGAGGAAGGGTTAAAGCTTTAAAGCGCTGTATGGAATAGAGGGTCCTTCCCATCAATCCTGAGTGAGAGGGCTGCATTTCTTACAGGGATGTAGCCCTAAGTTTTCTGGTAGCAGCGGACTGCAATGGGAGCTACTGGGAAGGAGTCAGGAGCAGAGCTGGAACAAGGGACATGACGCTCGTCTCCCTAACCAGGCGGAAGCAGCTGTTAAGACGCTTGCCATCAAACCACGAGCACCAGGCAAGCAGCGGCTGGGGACCTTCCCCGGGCACCGACTGCAGGCACCGGTCAGCCGCGCTGCCCCCGCGGCCGGCCGGGCCCAGGCGCCCCCTCGGCGCTGCTGCGTCCCGGGGCTGCCACCGCCTGCGGGACGGGGGTGCACGTGAGGTCCCCGCCGTCGTCTCCTTCTGCAGGACAGAGCAGCCCAGCGCGGAGGCACCGGAGGGTCGGGGAGGCGCAAACGCATGGATCGGAGGGGCGGGGAGCCCCGCTCGCCACAGGACGCCCAGGCACCGCCGCCAGCCGGCTGCGGCCGACGCATGCGCAGCTGCGGCGCTGTCCTCCCCGCGGCCCTCGGCTGGCGGCGGCCCCGTGCAGCACCGGGGGGGGGTCGCGCATGCGCAGTCGCGCCGCCGTGCTCCCCGCGGCCCTCGGCTGGTGACAATCCAGCGCAGCAGCCGACGGCCCCGCGCATGCGCACGGAGGCCCATCGGCTCTTTGCTGCCCTCGTGCGTTGACACACCAGTACCGCAGCCGGTCAGCTCGCGCACTCGCGGCGCCACCGCTCTGCTCCCTGCTGCCCCCAAGTGACTACGATCCGGTACGACAGCCAGGCGACCAGCGCACGCGCAGTGACCCACCACAACAGCCCAGTACGGCCAGCCGAGGAACGCATGCGGTGAAATCTCTCCAAAGGGCGGGCTCTGCGGGGCTCTGCGGCGGTGTGCGGGTGCCGAGGGCGGGCGAGCGGGCAGCGGGAAGAGGGGCGGGACGGAACGCGATCGCCGCGGAGCGAAGGGCACGAGCCTGAGGGAGTGGAACACCACCCCGGCGCCAGGCATGCCGGGAGCGGTAGTCTTCCGGCACTGGGCTTCCGGGCGGCCATGTCGCTTTTGCGCGGCATGCCGGGAGCGGTAGTCTTCCGGCACTGGGCTTCCGGGCGGCCATGTCGTTTCGGCGCGGCATGCTGGGAGCGGTAGTCTTCCGGCACTGGGCTTCCAGGCGGCCATGTTGCTTTTGTGCGGCATGCTGGGAGCGGTAGTCTTCCGGCACCGGGCTTCCGGGCGGCCTTTCAGTCTGCACGGCATGCTGGGAGCTGTAGTTTTCTGGCAAGGGTTTTCCCGGCAGCCGTTTTAGTCTGCAGGGCATGCCGGCAGGTGCAGTCTTCCCATATTAGCCTTCTGGGAGACCGTGTTGCGCCTCCCGAGGTGGCGGGAGGTGCGGTTCTCTGTCGGCGGGGTTCCCAGCAGCCGTTCGCGTTGTGCTCTGGGGCAGGCCAGCAGCTGTACTTCCAGGTGCCTGTGCCTTCTCCGCCCTGCAGCAGTGGCCCGCTGGGGGTGTGTGTGTGTGTGTGTGTGTGTGTGGTCCTTACCGGACACACGTCGCTCGGGTGTCGAAAAAGCAGTACTGCACCGTGGCGCATGCACACGGCGGCCGGCCGTGCTCCCTGCTGCCCTCGGGGTGTCCAAAAAGCGGTATTGCACGAAAAGGGGGGGTGCGCGTGCGCACTGCGTTCCGCCGCGCTCACTGCTGCCCTCCGGTGTCCAAAAAGCGGTACTGCACCCGGTGGGGGGGGCGCGCGTGCGCACACAGGCGGCGAGCACATGCTCAGTGCCGGGCGCCATGTTTGCCGCTGCTCTCCGCCGTTTCGGGAACGGGTAAGCGAATGGCGCCTGCTCGTCGCCCCTTCCCGGTGCTCACGGAGCGGCCACGGGCACGGGCAGCCTCGGGGCGCTCGCTGGGAGCCCCGGGCTGCCGCGGCGGGCTGCGGTTCGCACGCGTGAGCCGCCCGGCTGCAGCGCCGCGCCGCGAGCACGCGAGTGCGCCATTGCGGGTCTCGCCTCCCTTCGTGCTCCCCCGGCTCCCCCCTCCCCTCGGGCTCCCCCCTGGCTCCCCCCCGCCCCTCGGGTTCCCCCTCGCTCCCCCCCGCCCCTCGGGCTCCCCCCCGGCTCCACCCCGCCCCTCGGGCTCCCCCTCGCTCCCCCCCTCCCCTCGGGCTCCCCCTCGCTCCCCCCTCCCCTCGGGTTCCCCCTGCTCCCCCCTCCCCTCGGGCTCCCCCTGCTCCCCCCCTCCCCTCGGGCTCCCCCGGCGGCAGGGAAGCAAGATGGTGGCGAGCAGGGAGGGCGTTTTGGTTGTGCGGCGGGTGAGGGCGGAGGCGGCGTGGAGGGAGGGACGTGGGGCCCCCGGTGAGGCGAACGGGCAGGTTCGGGGGTGTCGGGCTGCGTCCCGCCCGCTGCGGCTGTCGCTGCGTGGAGGCGGCGGTGCGGGGCGAGTGGGGGGGGGCGGGCTGGGGCTGGGGCCGGGAGCGGCGGGAGCGCGGGGCAGGGCGGGCTGGAGCGCGGGTGCGACGTTGCGTTTTGCGTGTGCGGCGTTTAGGGCGCCGGTTCGTTGGCGGCGCGGCCGGGCAGGAGCGGGGGGGCAGGCGGGCCCCGGAGCAGGGCTGCGTGGCGGCGTCGGCGGGAGGACGGCTCGTGTGGCGGCAGGCTCGGCCGACAGCGCCGGTAAGTGCCGAGGAGGTTGAAAAGCTCTGGAGCGAGCAGGCTGCAGGTGAATTTGAGTCAGGGCCGATTAGTGCAGCCCCAAGTTATTTCCTTGAGAATTGTGACTAGGCAAGCGAGAAGATGGGCAGAAGAAAGACCCTCCCAGACCCCCGGAGGCCCCCCCCACCGCCAGGCACAGAGTGTGGGCGCCAGCCAACGCGGGCACCAACTGATCGAAAGCCCTGCTGAGCCGCGCCGAGCCCTGCTCCTTGCTGTACAGCTGCCCCAAAGCCATGGGGTTGCCCAGTGCAGCACGTGGCGATGGGTCCTCTGTCGCCTCTGACGTCTGCCCGGGCAGCCGTCTGCTGCACGGGCGTCTGGATGTCTCCAGCAGTGGCCCAGCAGCCTGATGCCTCCTCTTGTCTGGGACACGGGGTCCTTCACAAAAACACAAAGCGTCGCTCAAAATGTGCGCACATACAAAAACAAAGCTCATGGGAAAGAGAAGAAGAACGTGCATGAGTTGAAGTGTTTTGTTGAAAGTAAAATGCAATTTTTTCTCTTTGTTACAGAGATGGAACCAATGACAGCAAATGCTGACAAAGAGAAAAGATGGACAAGCGGTTTTTTTGTGATTAATATCTAAGGGACACAATGAAACAAGGCAGCAAAAATGCAGCTTAGTGGATCCTTGATAGCACCAGCAACTGCTACAGAAGGAGGTGTGCTGGCATGGGTAACTGTTGATAATGACTGTTAGTTATTTCAGCCTCCTGGAAGCAGCACTGAGAACTAAGTAACCCGTTCCTACCCCGTGGATATTGTTAACTGTATCTGCCTTAGTTTTGCTTTGGTTGTTTCTATTTTGTTTTGCTATCGTGCATGCATCTATAGAAAGAGAAAGCTCTAATATTTAATTTTTAGATTCATTGCCATGGCTGAAGTTGAAGAGACCAGAAAAACGTAAGCAAGCTGAAGTAATAAAATCAAATGGAACCAAGTGAGAGCTGTCTCCGTCGCCCCAAAAGGGAAAGCCCGTTCCTCCCGGCGAGGAAGGTTCGCCGTTAATAGCGATCGGAATAACAGATGACCGACATCTAACGGAAGGTGCGTACCCGTTACAAAAAGGATGCTGCGTCCATCCGCTTCTGTGCACGTGACTTTCTGTGTCTGTGAAGCATCGTGCTTTAAGAGCTCCAAGACAGCAAATTATTCTCTTAGGGGAACGAATGGTGGTCAGGTGGCCAGAGTTACTGAAGAGGAAGTGAGGGGGAGGGGGAAGTGTCTGAACTGTAAAATTAGAAGATTGCTTTCAGGAAGGCTCAATTAGTGCAACCCCAGGTTAATTGCCTGGCAATGGTATTTGGGGCAGCAGGAAGACAGCAGCTAGAAGAAAAGTGAAAGCCTTGCGGAATGAAGGCTCCTTCTCATCAGTTCCAACTCCGAGCAATCTTAGGAGGATTTAATTTCCTCCAGCAGCGTTAACCTGGCTTTGCTGGTACCGGCGCACCGTGATGGAAATGACGGGAAAGGAGTCAGGAACGGAACCGGAACGAGGAAGGTGACGCTGCTTTTGCTAAACTGGAAGGAGCGGCCGTAAAATCTGCTGCCCTCAGATTCCCAGGACAAAGCAAGCCTCTTTCAGTAAAGCTTTCCGCATCTGCTGACTCCGTGGGAGCAGCACCGTTAGAAAAGAGCGGTAGGGAAAGTGGGTGCCAGTAGCAGCATCCTTCCATGCCCTTTGGGGCCACAGCAAAAACTCTCCGGCTGTGGGAAAGACTGTTTAGCAGCCGTCTGGGCTGTGACCGCCTTTGAGACTTTTGCCTTTGAGAGCGCAGAGGCAATCCAGCCTGCTCAATTCCCTTTGAAGTAGCTAATGTCAGGGAAGCGAACAGACAGCAGAGTATCGTCTATCCAAGTGGCACAGCGGGCACTAATCTGAACGAGCGGGACAGGGTGGTGGTGGAGGGGGGTTACTGTGCAAGTGTTGCAAGAAGTGGCTCTTCTTGTGCGTGTCTGAAGTGACAGAGCACGGTAGTGCCAAAAATGCGGACACAGAAGGTTTCTGGAAGATTGATCTCTAGCGGCTACTTAGTCCAACTTCCCTTTCACAGCAAACCTGACTGTTGTCATAGCTCCCAAAACAGGGGATTGGGGGAAGCGGTATTTGTGGCTTGCGTATTCTCGTTTACCTTGCTTGTGTATGTGTGTATTAGATCTGCTTTTGTGCTTAGAAACAACTTTGGGTTCTTATGATTTCCTGCAGAGTTTGAATGGTTTTTTTTGTTTTTTGCTTTATACTTTTGTAGGGCGATGGATTTTACTAAGCCTCCATCGACAAGCGCTGGCTGGCAAAGTTACGTCATGTCCTGGCAGAGACTCTTAGGCAAGACGGAGGAGTTCAGCTCCGCAGCCTGCCAGAAGAGCGTCGCCCGCGAGGGGTTGCTAGCCTGGAGTTATAGGTGCTGATGCACATGGCTCGTTCTGTCAGGCGCGAAGAGGTTTGCTTTGGTTGCTGAAATTTTAGCTTGGCTTTGCACCCTGTAGCGGTGGTATTTTTGTATTTATAAATTATGTTAATGCTAGGCGTTCGGCACATCGGGGAACGACTATGCTGCCGTGAAGAACTGCGGGCTCCCGCCCTCAGCCCTTTGCAAGTTATCAGGTGTCAAGAGCGGCCAGGAGACTCCAAATGCCGGCGGAAAGGTTCTCTGCCCGGTCCTGATGAGGAGCCCTCGGCCGTAGGAGGGTCGGTTGTATCCTTACCGGACTTGCGAGTGATAAGCCGCAATTCACGGAGCAGCAGGGGAGGTGGGGGGGAATAGCACCTGGCAGCCCGGCGGCTACGGCATTGCTGTTGCTAGCGGGGCCCCGAGGTCTGTGTGAAGCCTCAGCTGCCTGTTGGGAGCTTTATTTTGGTGTGTTTACCTGGAAAAAGCAGCGAGGGAGGCCTCAAATAAGAATTTTCGTGGCTAGGTGGGTAAGCTGTGAGCCCAGCTGTCTTTGCCTTGCTTTGCCGCTTGGTGTCGTAACAGCGACTTGGGAGCCCGGAATAAAAACTGTTACAGGGCTGAAGGGAGGACCTGCATTTGCCCAGGCTGGGAAACCATCGTTAAAGCTTGGGGGGGGCCAAGCTCCAAAAGGAGACTCTGCAGGTGACCTCGGCGGTCCGATTCGTTTGCAGGCTGACGTTCCGAGGGCCGGCGAGTGGAAGAGGAGCAGCTCAGCCCGTTTGGTTGATTTCAGCGATACTGTTTTAAGGAAGCATGTGAGTACAGAAGGGGTCTGGGAGGGTTTTTGCACAAGACAGGAAAGAGCGAGGAAGACTGGAGAGCGTGGAGAAACTAGGTGCCGCGGGTACTGAAGCTGTGACCAGCTCCCTGTCCCTCTCATCCAGCCCCCGTTCCTCTGTCCGCTTCTCCCCCCTTCTCTTTTGCTGCCTGTCCCTCTGTCTGCCTCCCCTTTCCTTCTTTCCTCTCTTTCTTCTTCTGTCCACCTCCGTGTCCCTCTTTTTCCCTCTTCTGCTCCCCGGTCCTCTGTGCAGCCCTCCATCCCTCTGTGTGGCCCTCGATGCCTCTCCGTCTGTTCCTTTGTGCAGCGCCCTGACCCTGGGGCCGGGTGTCTCTCCTCCTCTTTCTTTCTCCATCCATCTGCCAAGCGCTCTGTTCCCTCCTTTCTTCCGTTGTGCTCCCTGGCCCTGCGTCCGGCTGAAGGTCTGTCGTTCCTTTGTGTTTTGTCTGGTGTGGCAGGCGCCAAGAGGCGGTTGGCGCTTGGCAGAGATGATCAGCAGTGCCCAGAGGGTGCCACCGATCTGCCTG
Source organism: Apteryx mantelli (assembly GCF_036417845.1). Taxonomy (NCBI): domain Eukaryota; kingdom Metazoa; phylum Chordata; class Aves; order Apterygiformes; family Apterygidae; genus Apteryx; species Apteryx mantelli. Next base: position 173,341,154 of record NC_089979.1, read on the forward strand.
GCTCGGGTCACGTGAGACCCCTCCGCAGCGACTCTGCGTGCGGAGGCGCGGGGCTGTGGATGTGCAGTGGGGGAGCACTAGTGGGCCAGGGGTGCGGTGGGGGATGCGGTGGACAGCAAAGAGGCTCCTGGGGAGGGAAGGTGTCACGGAGGCAGAGAGCAGCAGAGGCTCCGAGTACTCGGGTGTTAGGATGGGTGCTCGTGGCAGGGCGCTCCGGAGCTGCTGCGGTCGTCTGTGCCGCTCGTCGGCGCGGCCCGCGGTTCCTGCGTCTTGGCCGCCTGCGTGCAGACGGGGCTGCCGCGCGGTGCAGCTCGAGTCGTGATCGCGGTGCTGCCATCGAGCCCGCTTTTCTGTCAGGTCTGCCTCTATGCAAACCGGCGTCTTCCCTACGTCAGCCTTGCTCTGCTGCTCTTCCAGGAGCCTGCGCTCGCCTCTGCTTTCTGGCACGCTGTCGTGTCATAGGGCTTTCCAGCAGGGTCTGTCTGACTTGGGCCGCTTGTGTTGTCCACTAGGCAGCCTGAGCGAGTGAAGCAAAATCCTCCTCCTGGCACTGTCCCGGCCAGAGTCAGTTTCCCATCAGCTCAGTCTCTGCAGAGTTTGGAGTTTCTGGAGGCCTTAGTTTTTATCCTGCCTTGGCTGGACGGCGCTTTCTGAGGGTGTCTGTCAGTGGCAGTTTCCCTGAGGAGGATCATCTACCGAAGGCTGGAGGTGGCCAGGTGACTGAGCGAGCCTGATTGTACGTGAGGGTTGCTGTGACATCCCTGTGATGAAACGGAGCCAGAGAGGGTGAGTGAAGCAGCACAGAGGGTCAGTCATAATTGCGGAAACAATTCCGGGCCTTGGACTAGGGAGTAGTTCTAGGAGGGCTGTGCCTCTCAGTAACCGTTCTGGCCGCTTTGCAGGTGCTGAAGCATAGTCCGGCAGTCGAAGGAGCGTTGTCACAGCTGGGAGCTCTGCGGCCGTCCATGGAGGACGAGCTCTGACTTGCAGCGTGGACACAGCTACGTCCTGGGGCTGCAGTGTATGTGAGCAGGGCTGGGAGGTGGAAGCTGGTTTTGCCCTCGGTGGTTACTGGTGTCATTGGCTGTGGCTGTTTGCCCATAGAGCTGAGAGGACCAAAAATATTAATGGTCTGTAGCAGAGATGAATTAGTGCTTGCGGTGTTTCAGGTAGGTTCAGTGGAAGTGCAGCTTAGTGCAATCCTGTGGCGTAATTCTTGTACGTGCTCACGTTTGAATGGTGGCTAAAACCGAGCCTATAAACAGCAGCTGTAACATGATTCTGGTGCGTGTCTTGCTGTCCTGCTGCCCTTCTAAACGAAGGGGAAACTTCTTAAGCTGTGGGCAAACCCCTTGGCTTCTCTGTACTGTTCTCATGCTCATGGGTGCTTTGGTGTTTCTTGCTTAAAGCTGAGGCTTTGAAGTTTTTCACTTAAGGTTTGTTGTTTAGTTTGTTGTTGAGGGTCTGTCGCTCAGGGGTTCTGCTTTGGCCCCTCCTTTGACCTTTTAGTTTCCCCCTGCAAACCTCTCTTGGCCCTCCGCTCCCCTTAGCACCCCTCTAGTGCACTCTGGACTACTCTTTCTGCCTTCTTTGTGTCCCAGAGCTGTCTTCTGGCCCTCAAGTCCCCTTAGGACCCATCTGGTCCGCTCAGGACTCCTCCTGAGGCCTTTGTTATGCCCCGGAGCCCTGCTTTGCTCCTCCAGCCCTCTCAGCAACCCTCTAGTCTGCTCGGGACCCCTCTTTTGGCCAAAATCGTGCCCCAGAGTCCTCTAGTGGCCCTCTAGACCCCCTAGGACTCCTCTAGTGCTCTCTGGACCCCTCTTTGAGTCAGAATTGTGCCCCAGAGCTCTCTTCTGGCCTTCCAGCCCCCTTTAGCACCCCTCCAGTCTCCTCAGAACCCTTCCAGCTGTCTTCCCTGTTCCCCAGAGTGATTTTTTTGGCCATGGAGGCCCCCTTAGGTCCCCTCTAGGGTGTTCTGGACTGCTCTTTTGGCCTTCCTTTTCCCCCAGAGCTGTCTTCTGGCCCTCCAGCCCCCTTTGGACCCCTCTCGTCCCCTCTAGTGCCCCAGGCCCCCTCGCCTGGGGGTCCCTCTGCAGCCGTGCCTGGCCCCCACCCAGCAGCCCTCTGTGAGGCGTCGGGCCCCCCCATGGGTCGCAGTGGCCCCCACAGGTCACAGTGGCCCCGCGGGTGCCCTCTCCCTCCCGGGGCCAGCGCTGGCCCAGTGGCTCGCGACTCCCACGGGAGGAGGTGCTGGTGGAGCAGTGCGTCCGTCCAGGGAGTCCTGCCGCGATGGGGGTGCTGCGAGCGCTCCGAGGTGGGTGCCGGCACCACGCTCGGCGCCCTGCCTGCCGGCACGTTGGTGGGGGTGACGGGGACCTGCCAGTGCCCGCATTCCCGGCTCGGGGAGAGCCAAGGTCACCCGCTTGGGGCCAGCACCAAGCTGCCCCGGGCTGCTCTTCTCCAGGCTGCGCAGAGCTGGCTCCAGCGGCCTCTCCTGTCGCCCCGTGCTCCGGCTGGGGAGATGTTTGCCCGACTCGGGGCCAAGCCCCGCGGCTGCCGGAGCGATGCAAACCCTCCGCTGCTTTCCTTCCAGGTTTCTTCACTTGTGTACGTCCCCAGTCCGGACCTGCACGTGGCGAGGACGGCGGCAGGGTGGCCGGGTCGGTTCCTGTGGCCATCGCTACCTTTGCCGCCGTGGTGACTTCTCTGTTGGACCGGCTGCAAGACGCCAAGGTGAGGCGGAGGCATCTTGCAGGGCTACGTGGGGGGTTCGAGGGCTCCTGGCAGCGCCCCGGCTTCCCCGGGTGCTGAAGGCTGATCTCACCTGACAGCGCCCCTGCCCTGCTGCTGCACCTCGTCCCAAAACGCTGATCCTGCTGGTGGCGCTGGGCAGACGCTCCCACACACCCTCCTTTCCCGCAGGAGGTGTTGGCGTCCCCAGGGTTAGGGTTCGGGTTCGGGTCAGGAAATCCCAGCGCAGGCTTTCTCGCCTGCTCCCGACGGCTGCGCTGAGCGGTGCCGGTAGCTCATCCGCGGCGTTGGCGTAGCAGAGCTGCTGTGGGGCAGCACGTCCCATCGCTGCCGTGTGCGGTGTGTCCCCAGGGTGGCAGAGCGGAGACCTACCGCGAGCTGGAGAGCGTCTTGTGGGGCGACGAGAGCCGTCTGCAGAGCTCTGTCGTGGACAGAGTGATAGCGGTGGCGTGCGAGGACCTGCGAGCGGCCCAGGTGAGCTCGTTCTTGCTGAGGGTGACCCCGGATGCCAGCGTCCAGCCCGGCCGTCCTACGGAGAGGCTTCGGGATGCGTCCTGGCGGGGGGTTGGGGCGGTGACCCAGAGCTGTGCAGAGAGGTGGGGGCGGACTGTTTGTGAGCGAGGGACAGTCGGAGTCAAGTTCCCGGTTCCTTGTCCTGCCTGGAGGCCGAGCCGTGGCAGACGGCCGGTTGTGCTCCTGCCACACGCGAGCTGCTGTCTTCCAGGGTGCGACGGCCGCCGTGAGGACGGCAGCTAGTGACGTCCTGGTGGCGCTGGCCCGCTCCCACTTGCACGACGTGGTGTCGGCGCTGCAGGGCCGCCTGAAGGCCATGGAGGAGATGTCGGAGGAGTTCATCCTCGTCACCCTGCGCAACCTCGCTGCTCGCTATGGTACGGCCCCCCAGCCCACTGCTCCGGGTTACAGTGGGTGCCAGGCAGGAGACGGGGTTCCTGCCCCTGCCCAAAACGGGCTGGGCTGGGCTGGGCTGGGCTGGAGGGAACCCACCGGAGACCAAACGTGCCAGACTCTGCCCCGCACCGTCCTCCCCGTGCCCCAGGGCTTCCCCACGCCCCTCGGGGAAGGCGGCCGGCGCACGGGTGCCCTGGCAGGACCCTTCCCGTGCCGGGGCCTCCCCCAGCGCTGTGGCAGCTCTCCCGTCCCCCTGCCCCCAGCACGGCCCCGCAGCCCTGGCCCTGGCCTGGCAGCGCTGCCAGGGGATGGAGCCCGCGGGCCGCGGCGGCTCTGGCTGACCGGGGCCGCCCGTCCCTGCCCTCTCCGCAGCCCTGCAGTGCGTGCCCTTCGCGGAAACGACGCTGTCGGCCCTGCGCGGCGTGCTGAGCGTGGTGGGGAGCGGCCGGATGCTGAGTGCCGTCTGCGGCGGTGAGTGTCGGCGCCGCGGCAGGGCCCGCGGGGAGGGGAAGGGGAGGGGGCGGCCCTGGGTGCCTCGCCAGGGTCTCGGGGCGAGCACGGCGGGGCTGAGCCTGCAGCGAGCTCCGGCCTCGGCAGCTCCAAACTGCCCTGAACATGCGGGAGCGGCGGGTGCCGCCGGGGTGTCTGTGGGCAGGCCGGGCCGGCGCTCCTTGCAGCTGCCCCGAGCAGCTCCTGGGTCCCTTCCCGGCCTCTGCTCCCGCGCTTGCCTCCCGGTTTTACCTGCCTTTGGCTGAGCTCTGTCCAGTTCTGTTTCCCCCCTGCTCCTCCCTTTCCCCCAGGGCAGCCTGGGTTTGTGTTTGTGGGCTTTAAGGGAGAGCGCAGGGAAGAACTGCCAAAGCCCCCAAGCTTGTGCTGCGGGGCAAACGTTTGGGAAGGGAGAGGCAGGGCTGCAGCAGGCAGCGGTGGAGGGGAGCGAGGCTGTGCGGAGGAGGAGATGTGCTGGGGCGGAAGAGGGGAGAAACAAGGCGACGTTTCAATCCAGCCGTCTCGGACCGTGGCACAACGTGTCCCTGAAGGCAGATCTCCTCGCAACCTGCGCCCCGGCGAGCCTGGCCTGGGCTTAAAGTAGGCCTGGGGGCCGGTGCGAGGTCTCGTGCCGGTCAGGCTTCGAGGCGATCCTGTTTCCCTTCTTGTGCTGCAGCTGTGGAGCAGTGGTGCAGAGGGATAAGCATGTACTTGCGCGAGGGGGAGAAGCATGCCTTCCCTCGCCTGGGGGCTGCCCAGCTCTGCGCCCCCGTCTACCCGCTCTTCTGCTACGCGGGCAGGAACTGGCGGGGCTGTGAGCAGGAGGAGGTGAGTGTTGCTGCTCTCGCAGCCGTGGGCAGCAGCAGCTGCCTGTGGCGGCCCCGAGCCAGGAGCCCGGAGGCCAGGGGCTCCCTGCCAGGAAGGAGCCAAATCCTGGGACCTTTTGGCGGGGCAGGCCGGGGGTGCTGGGAGGAAATGCTCTCTGTGCTGGCGAGCGAGCCCTTCTCACCAGGGGCGACGGGGAGGGGAAAGCCCCATGCGGGAAGGGCGGGCTGGTGTCTGGGGGAGGCGAGCGCTGGAGAGACCCGCAGTCCTTGACGCAGTGTGTCACCGTCCCTCGGCAGGTCAAGCAGGCCGTGCTGAGGGCGATGGGTGCCATGATGGGTGTCCTCCTGCACGCGGAGGAGCACCGCGAGCACGTCTGGGAGCAGCTCCTCTGGCTCCTGCACCAGTATCGTGACGTCTGGGACCCCTTGGGGGTGACCACGGTGAGGCGTTGTGCGGGGCACAGCATGGCTGGGGGCCGTCGGGGAGCTATGGGGTGCCGGGAGGAGCCGGGGCCCTTTGAGCAGGAAAGGGGGAACGGGGGCCTGGGGCTTCCCAGGCTCTTGCTGGAAGAAAGCAGCAAGGCGGGAGGCCCAGGAGGCAGCGGAGAGTCACTGGGGCGAGCGTCTCGGGAGGGGAGGCTGCGCCGCCTCCTGGGGCTGGGGGCGCGCGAGGAGCTCTGCCCTCGCGCCCAGGGCCACGTCCAGCCCCTGTGACAGGGAAAGGTGCGAGGGGGGCGATGTGCCGGGAAAGGCCATCCCGGTGGGGCCACGCAGAGGAGAGAGACCTCGCAGTGCTGCTCTGCGGGAAGGACGAGCCAGAAGCTCCGTGCGGGGCTGGGGTTTCCCTGGAAGTGGGTTCAGGCCGTGGCGCCTCCCAGCAATGCTGGTTTCTCCCTTTCTGGGCGGCTCGCGGTGACAGCCGCCCTCTCCCTCCGGCACTCCTTTGCAGACTCTCGGCTATTTCCTGGGGGCCGTGGCGGGCGTTCAGACCCACTGCCCCGGGCCAAGCTTCTGGCCGTCAATGCTGCTGTGCACCAGCAGGTAAGGTGTGACGCTGCATCGCTGGCCTGGGGCTCCTGGGCCGCCTCGGCTGCTGCACAGCTCTGCGTGTGCCCGGGGCTCTGGGCTTTGGCCGTGGGTCCGTGCCCAGAGCTGCTCGTGAGACGAGAGCTGGCAGCGCAGTTTCTTTGCTGTCCCTTTCCATGCCGATCCGGCTTTCTCTGAAACGCGCCTTGTTCCCACAGCTCTGCGACGAGATCGAGCTGCCCGGCCCAGAGCACAGAGCAGAGCTGTGCCGCTGCATCACGCTGCTGGGTAAGGAGAGGAGAGCCAGCGCCGCGCCACCGTGTCCCGGCAGCTCTTTCGCAAACCTGCCCGTGTGGGAAGGCACTGGTCACTAATGCCAAGCGTGATTTCTTCCCCACAGCCCAAATATGCCCGGAGGAGACGATTGTCTTCCTGTACTGCAAGCTGAGGAACGGGAGCAAGGCCGATCGTGTGGCAGCCATGGAAATGCTGCAAGCTCTGGTGCGCTCTGACGGTCAGTAACATGGGCCGGAGTACTGGAGTCCCTACTCCATTGCTGGGATGCTGCTGCTTCCTCTGACATCCCAATCTGGCCCCGCTTTTCTGTCCCACTTGTGTACAAAAAGCCGTGGAGCCGTGACGGCTCCCTCCGGAAATGGGGGCTCGGCCTCAGCGCAAGCCTCTCCTTGTCTCTTGCAGCCCCCGACACGAGGGAGAAGCTGCCCCTGTTCGCCAAGCTTGCGCAGTCTGTGTGCCGCGACACCACAGCCCAGGTGAGCTGGTTTGGGCAGGGCCGGTGCTGCCGTGGTGGCAGAGCAGCCCTTTCCCCGGGGCAGAGCCTGGCGAGGCCGTACCAGGAGGCAAAGGCAGGACCGGGGGCTAGAGCCCGGTGGCGGCCACGGAGCGAGGGCTGCTGCTGCACCCTCGTCGCCTCGGCCCGGCCAGAGGGGCTGCAGTGCCGCAAAGGCAGCTCCCCTCGGGGTTTGGGCCGGGGTCGTGACTGCGGCCTCCCCGGCAGGTGAGGAGGGAAGTGCTGCATTTCATCGGGGAGCTGCTGCACTCCAGTGCCCCGGGCTGCTCGGCGTGGGACGTGGTGGGGCACATCTTCAGCGAGTTCAGCCGGGCCTCGGGCAGACTGGTAAGGGCAGAGCGCGGCGCCGGGGCTGCCATGCCCCAGCGGTGCCGCACTGCCGTGGGCATCCCTGGCAGCGGGGAGCCCGGTGCAGCAGGACCACTGGCGCCGGTGCTGCGGTGGGAGCGGCCTCCCTGTCACCGTGCGCCGCAAGGTCTGGGAACAGGCAGTGACGAGTGTTTCCCACCTCTGTCTCGCAGGCGACAGGAAAACTTAGTGCGGTGGAAGCCCGGGAGGAAAGGGCTATTCAGTGCCTGTGCGTGCACGTCCTGGGCACGCTGGACATCTCTGCAGGAGCAGTGGCCAAAGTCAGTCATCCTCTGCTGCTGCTGCTGCTTGTCTGGGGACACTTTTCCTCGCCCTCCCCGTGGCCCGAACCTCTCCCCTGACAGGCTGCAGAGCTCGCGCAGCTCACGGAAACGCTTCCGTCCTTTCCGTCTGCGAGCTCCCTGAGCGGTGGGGTTGGCGGTACCCGAGGCTTTCCCCTGTGCACCGGGACTCCCCATCTTAGCCACTAAAGCAGCCAAGAAGAGCTGGGGTTGAGCTGTGTGGGGCCGCACTTGCTCGTCCAGCGCGTCTGCGCTGCCTGGAGCACCGCTGGGCGCGCGTCTTGGCTGCGTCCCGCAGAGGAGCTGTAGGGGCTGGCGGGGCCGTACGCCTCCTGCGTCCCCTTGCAGCGGGGAGGTGAACTGCCCCTGGGGTGAGCTGTGCCGGCAGCTCTCGCCAAACGGGCAGCCAGAGGGAGGGGGAAAGCGGCATGAAGCAAGGTGGGCGAGAGGGAGAGAAGGTGGAGGAGGAAGTCGGGGTGAGACTGAGTTAGGGAAGGAGCGAGGCCGAGGGGCCGGTGCCGAGAAGCGGCAATGACAGGGGAACTGGGAGGGAGAGGCGGAAATGCCGGCGTGCCGAATGGCCTGGTTCTTGCCTGCAGCTCCTGTGGCCGAGGCTGCTGCGGTACGTGGTGCCAGCCGAGTACACGGGCATGCTGGTCCCGCTCTGCCGCTGTCTGCGTGCCCTGGCCGAGAGACAGGAGAGAGCAGAGCGCGAGGAAGAGGAGGCGGCGCCCGAGGCCCTGGAATCTGAGGAGCAAGGTGGGGAGCAGAAAGACCTGGCGCGCTGTGCTGGGCTGGGTGGGCGCGGGGCAGCGCGTGTCCCTGTGTCCCCTGCCAGCCCCACACAGGAGGCCTGGGGCAGCGCAGGGCAGAGCGGTGCCCGTTGCTGGGTGCGAGGGCTCTGCCCTGCGCGCCCCTTCCCTGGCAGAGGTGCCTGGTGCTCCTGCATCCAGCTCTTGCCGGACCCAGGGGCTGGTTCCTGCCGTGCCGGAGCTGCCTTTGTCAGCAGCTGTTCAGCGCGGGATCCCGGCAGGGCTGGTGTGGAGGCAGCACAGCCGGGGTCCCCTTCAGCCCCGCGCGGGGGCATGGGACGTGGCGCGGGCAGGGCAGGGCAGGGCACAGTGGGGCTGGGCATCTCACGCAGCCTTTCTTTCTGCCCACAGCTGCTCTGCCGGCTCCCCAGGCCCTGCTGGCTCGCCTGCTGGTGAGTAGCGGGGCCCCGGGGAAGAGCTTTTGGGGCCAGAGCGAGGGGAGAGGGTGGGAGAGATGGTGCCGAGGCCGGTGCCAGGCGCCCCGGGAGGAGGCAGGAGCGTGTTGGAGGGTGCCTGAGCCTCCCTGCCCGTCAGAGACTCCCGCTCCTCCTGGGGGATGGCAGTGCCCAGGCGAAGCCATCGGCTGCCTGCTGCCAGCCAGGGCAGTGCCGACTTCCCTGCCTGCGGGGCAGCCGCGGCTCCTGGGGCAGGTGTGAGCCCGTCTCTCTCCTGCCCTGGCCTAGGTGGTGGCGGCGGTGGCTCCGCACACAGGCGGTGGCCGTGGAGCCGCGGCCCTGCAGCTGCTGCAGGCGCTGCCCGGCACGATCCATGGAGCCGTGGGGGCGAGCTGGGCCGCGGAGATCCCCCTGCTGCTGCAGCACCTGGCAGGTAAAGTGCCGGCGGGAGGGAGAGGCTGGGGGCGGAGGGGGCAGCAAAATGCTTCAGCTCTCCAGCCTGGTGGAGGGCAATGGTCCCGGGTTTGCTGGCGCTTGTCAGCCCCGTGGCCTGAGGCTTTGGGGCGTCAGACTGCAAAGGAGACCTCCGGGCTCTCCCGTGCTGCTCGCTGGGATAACAGCAAGGACTTTGCTTCCTTGGGCTTTGCAGGAACAACCGCCGGCTCCCTGGATGCGGCCGAGTGGGAGAGCCTTCTGCTGAAGGTACGACGTCCCTGAGGGGGTCCCAGCTGGATGGGGCAAATGAGGGGGCAGGAAAAGCGGTGGGAGGAACCTGGGGGCTCCCTGTTCGGGCACCGAGCAGCACGGGCACTTCCTGAGCCCCCGGCACCTGCCCTGGCCATGGGTGCTGCCCGCTCAGAGGAGCCGCTCTCGGCACGTGGGGCACGGCTGAGCACGAAGGCAGCCGAAGGCCGGGGCAGGGGCTTCTGGAGTGGCCCCATGCCGTGGCACCACCTGCTTCTGGCGTGTGCGGAGCCCAGGGGACTCAAGTGGCGCGTTAGGGGAAGAGCGAGAGGCAGGTTGCAAGAGGGGCGGGTGGGGAGACAGACTGTCGTGAGGGGGAGCTCTGCCCCGACAGTCTCTAGGGCCACTTGGATGTGCAAAAGGCCCTGGCCAAGGGCAGGGGAGCGTTTGCTTCATCTCCTACTTTGCCCTAGTTTCTGCGAACGTCGCTGGAGGTCATCAGGAGCGAGGCCTGGACCATGGGCCTGAGCCGGGAGCTGAGCCGGCAGCTGGGCAGCTCTCCCCGCCTGTCCTGGGAGAAGGTTTGTTCCCTGCGTGGCGTCGCTGCCGCTCACGCGCCCCGAGGGCTGCGGCGGCGGAGGCGCGGGAGGCTCAGGCCAGGGCGAGGGCTGGCGGTGGCGCTCTGCCCCGCGGGCTGGTTTCCCTGCTGCCCACTCTTTCCCCAAGAAGGTGCTCGCGCTCCCCTCCGTGCTGGGCTGGTGGCAGGGCTGGGCTGGCCACCGGCCGCTGTTGGGGCTGGCGCCGCGGGCACCGGCACAGTGGGGCTGCCGTGGCCTGGCCCTCTCCTGCCAGGCCGGGCTGTCACCGCAGCTGGGGCTCGGCCTCTTCTCTTGCAGCGGTTCCTGTACAAGGCTCTCGGCACGGCCCTGGCAGCTTGCGGGTGCCTCCGCCACGTGCGAAAGCAGACGCTGGCACATCTGAAAGCAGCCAACTTCGTGGAGCTGTGGGAGGCACAGGTGAGGTTTTCTCATGTCGCCCTGCTTTCCCGAGTGTCCCCTGCGTGTCCCCGGGGCAGAGGGGCCCTGCATGCCCTGCTCCAGCCCTTGCTGGCGTTCTGTTCACGCCCGTTTCCCTGCGGAAAGGTCCTGCCTGGCCGGTGGAGCTGGCCAGGGCTGGGCGTTGGGGCTGGAGTGACTCCCTGTTTCTGCTGCGTTGCAGGGAATGGTTTCGGTTGTGTCCCGCTGTGCCGAGAGCCACTTCCAGCTGGCCTTGTTCTTGGTGAAGGAGTTCACGGGGACTTTGAAACACCAGAAGGTAAAGAGCCTGTGGTGGTGGTGTGGGGAGCTGCTGGGAGGTGCGTGGGGAGCTGCGCCACCGGTCGGACGCAGGGCAGCTCTCGCCTCGGGAGCGTGTGGAGTCCCGGGCACAGCGGGGCCGCGGGCTGACGTCTCGGTGCTTCTCCGGCGACCTCCCGGCAGAGCGACACGGTGAGGACCCGCGCTACTCGCGCTGCGCTGATGGTGACGTACGGCCAGATGGCACTGCGCGCCCCCAGGGAGCAGCTGCTCGCCCACGTTGAGAGAGACGTGGTGGGGAACGTCCTGCAGCTCTACCGCGAGGGCTGCCAGGTGGGTGCTTGGGGCGCAGGGCAGAGCCGGCCGGGTGCCGCCAGCTCCAGCCTCTCCTTGCCCTTCCCGTGCGCGCCTCTCCCGTCGCAGCCGTGCCAGCACTGCTCGCCCTGCTCCCTTGGGCAGGGGTCCGCAGGGTCTTTCCGGCCGGCAGCGGGGCAGCTGCTTCCCTCCCCTTGGGAGGCTCCTTCCCAGGAGGGGAGAGAGGTTTCCTTGCTGGGGCGCAGGTGCCGAGCTGGGGTCCGCGGGGTTCCCGGAAGGCATAGTGTCCTCCCCGTGCTGTGCTTGGAGGCAGATTCCCCCCAGCCCCGCTGCTCTTTCCGCCCTCGGACCTGCGAAGAGCTCAAAGTGTGTTTTTCTCCTCTGGGATCAGGATGCACAACTGAAGCTCTCCCTGGCGCAGAGCGTCACGGAGATCAGCCTTGCCATCCAGGCTGCGGTCACCGGCCCCGGGTTCGAGCTCTGCTGCAAGCGGGAGCTGCTGCAGACCCTGCTGGTGAGTGCCCAGAGCTGGGACCGTTGCCCAGGGCAGCTGTGGGCTCTGCATTTGCGCAGAGGTGCGATGGTCTCCCGGGGCATCGCACAAACTCCCACGGGCCCCGAGCCATGTCCCAAACCGTTGGGGGACATGGGTGCTGGCGCTCGGGGCTGTGGCGGGGAAGCGTGGTGCATCCGGGCGCCAGGGAGCTGCCGCCTCGTCCCACGGGACCCTTGCGGGAGCCGTGGGGGTGGCGGGGCCGGTGCCTGCGGGGTCTGGCAGAAGAGCCTACGGCCAGGACGGGTGGGAGGGCTCTCCCGCGCCGCTGCCCACTTTGCACGTGTCTGCCTGTGACTTGCAGGAGGTGATTCAGGAGGAGCCCCAGGAGTCCCCGGTGCACCCCCGGGCCCTCGTGGCCATGAAGCAGTTGAGGTAGGGTCTGTCCCCGGGCTGTGGGAGTCGCTGCGTGGCCCAGCCCAGCTGGCTGGCGTGGCTGGGGCTGCGGGCGTTGGATTTGGGGCTGTCAATGGGGACAAAGGCAGTCGTCCTCTGACTCGCTCTGGAGAGTGCTGGTAAGCCCCTTCTCTTTCTTCCCTCCCTTTTTTCTCCTGGCAGCAAGCTGCAGCCCCATCTGAGCAGGGAGGAAAACTGCAGCCTCCTGGCTCAGTGCTGCCAGGGCGTCGTGTGCCTCCGTCGCCCGGAGCAGACGGACGTGAGAGGGGAGACGGCGGCGGCTGCTCCACGCGCCCTGGTACCCGCTGGCCCTTCTGGGCCACCCCTCAGTGGGGGCCCAGCTCCCGGCGCCCTGCGCTCTGGCAGCTGCTGGCTGCGCTGGCATCTCCGTGGGGTGCCCGGCCTCAGCCCCCCTTTCTGGTGTCAGGGTGTGCAGGCGCCCTCTCTGCGAGCGCTGGGCCAGTTCATGGCAGCCCTTCTCCGCGCAGAGCTGGCCCCCATCTGCCTCAAGGACATGGTGCAGGTGAGTGTCCCCGGGGCGGTAGGGAAAGCGTCACCGCTGCCAGAGTGGGGCAGAGCCGTGGGGATCCCGCCTGCAGGGCTGGTCCAAGGAGGGGAGCTTCCCTGTAACTAGGTGCAACACCCAGACTGGTGGACAGTGAAATGGTCCTAGTTTCAGGCTCCCTTGCCCTGATTTCACATCCAAGCTCTTCCCATCGGCTACAGCTTCCTTGCAGGCAGCTCGCAGTGTCCTGCAGCCCCCTAGAGCAGCCAGAGCCTCTCCCCAGCCGCAGTTGTGAGCGAGGGGCGCTGCACAGGTCAATGCTGCCTGTGGCGAGAGCAGCCTGGGCTGAGGCCGGAGCAGGGAGGTTCCCGTGGGGAAGGGCTCCTCGCCCGGGGCCGGGGCACCCGGAGAGACTGGGGCTGTGGGGTGGCAAGGCCGGGAAGGGAGGGGGCTGGCGAGGGTCACTGGGCAGAAAAACGCCCATGGTGAGACAGGTCTGCCCGTGCCCAGGTTCTGCGGCGCTGGCTTGCCTCGACCCACGCGTGCGAGCGGGAGAGGGCCCTGCAGGTGTGCGTCCAGCTGCTGGGCGCTTACGAAGACGGACGCGAGCACAGGGTGAGCGGGGACGCCACGCACGGGGAGCTCTGCCTCGGCGGGCGCCGGACTTCGGGTCTCCCGGGGCCGTGGGGCAGCCCCTCGTTCACCCCTGGCTCAGCCACGGCTCGGGGGCAGCACGGCCGGGAGAGGGCGAGCGGCCGCGGGGCTGACGGTGACCTTTTTGCCTGCCTCTTGCTCCCGCAGCGAGACCGCGCCTGCGAGCAGTTCGGCTCCCTGGCGGGACTGCTGGGGCCTCTGACGTGCGACGTGTCAGCCGTGTCCCGACAGCGGGCAGCGACCTGCCTTGGCCACCTGCTCCAAATAGGAGGTGAGGAGAGCGGCGCAGGGCCGTCCGCCACTGCTGTCTGAGGGCAGGACGTCGTCCCCGGTGCCAGAGACCGTCCCCCTCCGCGGCTGGCCCCTCGCCTGGCTCGCGAACCCACTGTGCCATGTTGGGGGGGCCCTGGCTTCGCGTGGCCTTCGCCGCCCTCCCTCAGATCCTCCGTTATCCGCACGTGGGGCCAGAGGTTCGCTCCCTGCAAACGTGACTCCCCTTTCTCCCAGCTCCAGCTGAGACCACAGACGTGGTGCCCTGGACCAACGAGATCGGGCACCTGTGTGAGAGACTCGGCACCGTCACCTCCGAGTCTCTGCTGGCGACCTCCGCCAACATCGCGAAGGTAACTGGCCCCTGAAACGTGGGGTGGGGGCCTGGTGACGGGCTCCTGCCCCTCTCCCTGCTCCCTGCAGGGTCTCGTGCCGTTCCCCGAGCGAGCTGTCGCGTGGGGACATGTGGCGTGAGCATGGAGCAGCAGGCTGGAGATGTGTCTGTCCTTTTGCTCCACGGCAAAGGAGCAGATGCCATGATGTGTGTGTGTGTGTGAGTGCACTGCTCTCAGGACATGAGTTTTGCATCCGAGCAACCTGGGACGTGGTCTCTTGTGTTTCTGATTTCTCCCCAGCTTGTTTGCAAGTATTTCCCCCGAGGCCAGGCCACAGACTTCGTGAGCACCGTCGTGGAGAGCTTGCTGTGCGCCAGGCGCGTGTGTGCGCGGGCCGCTGGGCGGTGGACGCTCACCTTTCTGGGGGAGTGCGGAGAGCAAATATTCCAGGAGGAGGTAAGAGAGGCATTTTTTTGCATTTGCCTTTGGCTGTTCTCTGTTGTTGGCTGTTGGCCCCGAAGAAGGACGGGGAAAAGACGCACCGAGCCGTTCTTTCTCGCCTTCCTCCTTTCAGGTGCCTGAACTCGTGCGCATCCTTTACACCTGCCTGCAGAGCACCCGGCAGAGCACCCGCAGGCGCTTCGTGCTGCGGGCGATGTTCCTCCTGGTCCGCTCTCACCAACAGCCGGTGCTCAACAGCCTCCTCCAGAAGCAGCTGCCCACAGACAGGTCTGCGCGCTGGCCCTTCCCCCTGCCGTCAGCCCCAGCCCCAGGGCGCGCCTGCGTGGGGGGTCCCGGTCGGAAGCAGGTGGTTTTTCCCCAGGAAAGGCTGAGCGCTGCAGGACCGTGGGCCAGTGTCTCTGCCCTGACGCGGGCCTTGCCAGCCCCGTTGCAGACAAGGAGAGCGTTTGGCCTCTTGTGAGGACGTCACAGGTAGCTGAGGATAGGGGCTCACGGGCAAGCGTCTGTTCCCTTGCAGCGACACGGTGGAGGTGTGGAGGAGCCTAGGGAGAAGCGCCCTGGGACGCCAAGTCCTGGAGCGCTTAGCCAAAAAATTGAGGGCAGCTGGAAAGAGCAGCCACGGGAGCGACTGCCGCACTCAGGAGCTGGGCAGCAGCCAGGCTGCCTTGGAGCCTCGCACGGTACGGTCAGCGGCAGAGGTGTTAGTGCTGCTTCGCATCTACTTTCCAACTCGTGCTTCAGCGCGAGGGAGTTTTGTGCCCTGTGCGAGCGCCGGTGGAGCCTCGCAGGGTGCTGTGCCGGGGCGGTGGCAGCGTTAGCGGTGTGGGGAGCCAGGACAGTTTGCTGTTGCTGGGCCACACGGCCATCGCCGCAGTGAGAATTGGAGACAGTAAAAGCCCCCAGGCTGGTGGGGGGACGTGGCCAGTGGGAAAGCCCTTGTTTTACCAGGTGGTTCTTGGCTGAATTTCTCTGTAGATCACCCGCGCCCTCTCCGAGGTAGTGTCCGTCCTGCGGAGCAAGAGGCTGGTCCAGCACCTGCTTCCCTGCCTGCTTCCCGGCCTCCTGGGGCAGGTCAGCGAGACGCTGGGGGAGGAGATGGCGCTGTCCCTCGGGGAGCCGGGGAGCGATGACACACCGGGCAGGTGAGGAGGGGCAGGGGCAGGGCTGGCCTGTGGCCCGGGTCTTTGCTCGTGTGGTTCGTGGCCTTGCAGGCGCGCCCGACTGTCCCGCTGGCGCTGGGCTGCCTCCGTGGGGAGGCAGGACTGGTCGCTGCAGGGCAGCGTGCCTGGGGATTTGGCCGCAGCGTGGCCGTTCCCGCCCGTAGACTCTGTGTGGCCAGCCAGGGGCTGTCGCGGAGCTCCCCATAGCGCCGTGCTCTGCCCGCGCTCCCGCTGCGCAAGGGCAGGAGCAAGTCGGTGCTGTGCGCCGCCTGCAAGGTGCTCTCCACAAAGCGCTGCTTAGCAGAGCCGCTGGGGATTGCCCTGGGCATCTGGCATGGAGTCAGCCGAGGGAGCCTGGGTTTTCTCCTGCCGTCCGTGGGTTTGGGGCAGGACAAAGGATGAAAATGCCGGTTTTTGGTTAGCTTGAGACTTGAAGGCTGCAGAGTGTCATTTCAGGGGTACTTTGCCTCTCCCTCAGTGGAGTTTAGGATGAGCAAACAAACAGCTCCTATAGCGGCGGAGCTGTTCTAGCTCTGCTAAAGAGAAATCTTCCCCCAAACTTCTGTGACCGGAGATTTCTTGGGTTTTTTTTTTTTACTAGACTATTTGTGGAGGCGATGGAGCTGGTGCTGGCAAAATGCCTGGAGGAGCGATGGCTGCAGCTGCTCCGGGAGCAGGGAGTGTGGGCGTCCCTGGCAGACCCCCGGGCTCACACCGCTGGTGTGTGTCTCCTGGCGAGGTGAGAGCCGCCGGGATGCGCCCTGCCGTGTCGTGGGGGCTGTCCTGGGGAAAGGGCTGCTGAGACCTTCCTGAAGCGCCCGGGAGCTCTGCTGAGGTGCAGAGCAGCATCTGCGTCAGAGCGGGAGAAGTTGGGAGTCGCGGCCCGTGGCCGGCCCACAGGATCGTGTGTCATAAGCCTGCTTGTGCTTTGCGCGCAGTGTGCTGCTCCGCGCGGAGCTCGTCCCGCAGCGCCTGGTGCAGAGCCTCTTCCCGTGGTTGGATTCGCGCTCGACCAACCTGCGGCTCACGGCCACGGCTTTCTTTGCTGAGGTGAGGCAGCAGCAGGCAGGGAGGGCTCGGAGGGGTTCCTGCGTCCTGCCTGGTGTGAATCGCACCCGATGCTAGTGGCCATGTGGCTTGATTGCAGCTGATGAAGGACAAAGTGGTGGAGGAGAGGAAGCTCCTGAAGCCCCTCTTAGAGGCCTTAGCAGGAAGATCACGGGACCCCGTCAGCGCCATGCAGCAAATGGCCGTGAGAGGCGTGGGCAACATGGCCAGTGGAGCGCCCACGAAGGTGAGATGGCCTTTCCTGGGCTCCGAGCGCAGCCTGAACTCGCGAGCTGCCAGTGGAGAGCTGCCTGGGGTCTGAGGAGCCTGGAGAGACGAGCTGAGGCAGACGCGGGGCTGTGCTAAGGCCACGCTCCTCGCTCTGATGTCAGCAGGGTGGCAAAGGGGACGCTGGGTGCAAGTTGGGGCTCCCTGGGCTGGGGTTTGCTCTGGGCTTGCTCTAGCAAGCGCAGCGGTGAAGAGCAGCGGTGAGAGGCAGGAATAGTGAGCAGCTCGTGTGCCCGTTGCTTTGCAGCTGCGGAGGCACAGCGCAGCCGTGGTGGAGGTGCTGCTCGGGGGCCTGGAGGACGTGGCCGGCGCAGAGGTGGCTGCCGAGAGCCTGCTGGCGCTGGCGAAGGTGCTGGGGCAGCTGAAGGCGAGGGCCGTGGGCTCTGCCTTTGAAGAGATCGCCAGGTCCACCCGGGCGTTCTTGGGGGCGGTAAGTGAAGCCGCTCGTTCTCCTGTTGGCAGGCGAGAGCCGTCCCGGTGCCGCCGTCCCCTGCGGACAGCGCCCCGGTGGTGCCGAGCGGTTTGTACACGGTGCCCTCGTTAGCAGCCTGCCAGACGGGCTTTCTCGATTGCAGGAGGAAGAGGTTCTGCGCTGCTCGGCCTTCGACCTCTACAGCGCCCTGGCCTCGTCCGCCTCGGGGAGGAGGTCCTTATTCCGCAGAGAGGTGCAGGAAGCATTTCCCAGCCTCGTGCTGCACCTCCGGGACCCGGCCCCGGCCGTCTCCAATGTAAGAGCCCCCGGAGCGCCTTGCAGAGCCGCAGGAAGCCCCGTGGCGCCAGCAGAGCCGTGGTGCCGCTCCTGCCTGCGCAGGGCTGCCGGCGTCTGCTCAGACCCCTGCTTGGACGCTGCCGTGGTGAGGTTTCTCCCTCGGCACCCAGGCAGGCGAGCAGCATCCCCGTGACAGGACCCGACGCTCTTTTCCAGGCATGCAAGGTCGCTCTCCACCTGTGCGCCCCATTTCTGGGGTCGAAGAGGGTGCGGCGGCGCATCGCTGCGAGCGCTGGGCTGAGCGCGGCCGAGCTGCAGGACGAGGTCTGCAGTCACCTGGTGAGTGAGCTCTGCGCTGGGGCCTGCGTCCCTGCGGCCGGATGCCCCGCGGCTCCTGCACCGCAGGGCCGCCCAGCCGTGGGTGGGCAGAGGGGCGTTGGCAGCTGGAGACGAGCTCCCACGTCCCTGCTTTTCCCCAGGCCCGAGACTGCCCCGCGCTGCTGGAGAGGCTCTTCAGCACGGCCCAGAGCTGCTGCACGGGGAGCTACCAGGCGTCGCAGGCGGCAGCCGTCATCGTCCTGGGTGAGAGGCAACACCGGGCTCTCGCGCTCCTCCCGGCTGCGTCCCCGGGTCGGGGTCAGGGTCCAGGGCCGGGGTTGGGGTTTAGGGCTAGGGCCATGTCCTGAC
This sequence comes from Apteryx mantelli, assembly GCF_036417845.1. Taxonomy (NCBI): domain Eukaryota; kingdom Metazoa; phylum Chordata; class Aves; order Apterygiformes; family Apterygidae; genus Apteryx; species Apteryx mantelli. The sequence goes on from NC_089979.1 coordinate 173,359,181, forward strand.
AGCTGCGTTTCCCCGTGTGCCAGGCGTCCTCCAGGACACCGCGCCAGCCGAGTGACTCCAGCAACGGGACCTGGCGTTCCTGTTGGGAGGTATGTGATAGTGGCCGGGCTCCCGCCTCGAGGGACAGGGAGGCATCCGGAGGCCCCGTGGGTGCCGGGCCAGGGACGCTGGTGCTGAAAGCCAGCGCCCGGGGCGCCCAGGCTCCTGGCCAGGGAAGCCGCCCCCGGCTGGGCTCCGTGGGGAAACGGCTGCCAAGCACCCATGGTGCCTCCCTGTATTGTCTTTGCAGCTCAGCAGAGGCGGCAGCGTGCCGAGGCCTCCTGTGCGCAGCGGGCGGCAGCCCCGGTGCCCTGCGCTGGGGGACCCCAGCACCCCGGGGCAGGAGGGCAATAAAGCTCCGTCCACCCAGGGAAGGTGTCGGCTGTGTCTGAGCTCTCTGGAGGTCTTGCGCTGACCCCGGCCCTGCCGCCCCCAGAACATGGCCCTGGTGCCCCCCAGCCGATCCCTGCCCAGGGACACAGCCTGGGGGGAGTAGGGACACGGGGGAGCGGAGAGACCGGGGGTGAGTGGGGGGCACTGGGGGGCAGCGGGAGGTGCCTGGGGGCTCCGGGGACACCGCAGGGCACTGGGGGGCACTGAGGTGGGACTGGGGATGAGAGGGGCCCTGGGGATCCTGGGGGAAGTGGAGGGACCATGGGGCTACGGGGGGCCCCAGGGGTCACTGGGGAGGCACCTGGGGGTGAGTGCAGACCTGGGGGCGGAGCTGCTCTCCAGGGGCGGGGCCAGGAGCGTGGGGCGGGGCCAGGAGCATGGGGCGGGGCCAGGAGCGTGGGGCGGGGCCAGGAGCGTGGGGCGGGGCCAGGAGCGTGGGGCGGGGCCAGGAGCGTGGGGCGGGGCCAGGAGCGTGGGGCAGGGCTGGGAATGGGGCCAGGGCAGGGCGAGCCCCAGGGGTGAGTGTGGGCTGCCGCGGTTGGGCAGCTCGATTTGGCCCCTGGTGGCGGCTGTCCGCCCCCCTCCCTCCCTCCCTCCATAGTGACCCGGGTGCTGGGTGCTGGGAGGGAAGCGGCGGCGGCCTCAGGTGAGGAGCGGCGGGGCTCAGCTGCGGGGCCACGCCAGGCTGGGCCAGGGAATAAAGCTCGAAGGGCCGCAGCCCAGCACCCTTGCTCCCCCAGCGCTGCCCAGGCTGCCCCAGGGCCGGGCCCTCCCCGCGGGGCCGCCCCAGCCGAGTTCCCAAGCACGGCCTGGGGCCGCCCGGGATGGGGCTGCTCCTGCAAGCCCCGCACGCGGGCCGGCGGCAGGGGTAAGCTGGAGGTTGCGTCCCGAAAAGAGGGATTTGGGGGCCACATGCCAGGGCAGGCAGGAAGGGAAGTTGTGAGGTTTTGGGGCCAAAAACGGAGACTTGGGGATGCATTTTTGAGCTCAGAAACGGGGGCTTAGCCATCTGTTTTTCTGGTTGAGAACAGAGACTAAGTTCCCCGTTTTTGAGTCAAAAATGGGGACTAAAATCCTGCGTTTCTGGGGCTGCAAACACAGGCTAGTTCGAGCACTTTGAGGACCAGAAATGGAGCCTTAGTTGGCTGCCTTTGTTTCTGAAAACAGGCTAAGAAGTCCTGCATTTTGGGGGCTGGAAAGAGGGGCTTTTAGTTGGCTGCCTTTGTGGTTGCAAACAGCGAGGCCTGTGTTTTGGGGGCCTGAAGTGGAGCCTTAGTTGGCTGTTTTTACTACTCAAAATGGAGACCAAGTCCTCCGTTTTCGGGTCCAGAAACGGAGACTGAGACGTGTTTTGGGGACTTGAAAACGGTGGCGAGGTTGACTGTTTTGGGGACAAAAAGCAGAGGCTGCATCCTGCATCTTTGGGGCCAGAAATGGAGGCTCAATGGGCCGTTTCTGTGGCTGAAAATGGAGGCCAAGTCCTGTGGTTTGGGGTGGCTTCTCACGCGGTTGGAGCAGCGCGGGGATGGGGGGGTCCTGGGTCAGATCGGGACCGTGTCAGGCAGGGGGATCCCAGGGGCAGCGCTGGGGAGGGTCGCGGGGGGGCAGGGGCAGCGTCGGAGCTGACCCGGGGCCGGTGTCAGGGGAGTCCGGGATCGGCGTCGGGGATGGCGGGGCCGCTCCGGGCTCTGCGGCCGCTTCCGGGTCCCGGGCAGGGGGGGCGGGACGGAGAGGAACGGAAGCGCCACAGGGTCAAACCTCACTGAGCGCTGCGGCATGCAGGGAATTCTGGTCTTCCGGCACCGGGCTTCCGGGCGGCCATTTTGATCTGCAGGGCATTCTGGGAGGTGTAGTGTTCCGGCACCGAGCGTCTGGGCGGCCATTTTGATCTGCAGGGCATTCTGGGAGGTGTAGTGTTCCGGCACCGAACGTCCGGGCGGCCATTTTAATATGCGGTGCCTTCTGGGAGACGTAGTCTTGCCATTATGGGCTTCTGGAGGACCGTGTTGCGCCTCTCGAGGTGGCGGCAGGTTACTCCTCTGCAGGCGGGTTCTCACTAGCTGGCTGCGTTGTTCTCTGTGGCAGGCCGGGAGCTGTAGTTCCTGTGCCTTCTCAGCCCTGCAGCAGCGGCCCTGTCTGTCTGTCCTTCCCTGAACATGCGCCGTTCACACCAGAGTCCCCGTAGGTCATCGGGGACAGTGGAATTTCCCTGTTTTTCCCTGGTACAGGGTTGGGGTTTACGGTTATGGCCATTTAGGGTTAGCATTAGGGTTAGGTTAGAAGGCTGGGTTTGGGTTTGGGTTAGGCCTATTTGTTGGCCATGTAGACCCCTTAGCACCCCCCTAGTGCGCTCCGGACTACTCTTTCAGTCTTCCTGCTGCCCCAGAGCTGGATCTCGGATATCTAGACCCCTTCGGACCCCTCTTGTTCCCCCAGAACCCTTCCGGAGACCTTGGTTGTGCCCCAGAGCTGTCTTCTGGCCCTCCACACCCTGCACAACCTCTCTTGTCCCCTCAGACCACCTCCACACGTCTTCCTTGCTCCCCCTTTTTACTTTTTTCCCTATCTACTGCCCCTAGCACCCCTCTAGTGTCTTCCCGACTCCTCTTTGGGCCTTCCTTGTTTCCCAGAGCTGTCTCTTGCACCTCGAGACCCCTTAGGACCCTGGGAGTCCCCTCAGAATCCCTGTGGAGCCCTTCTTCATGCCCTGCAGCCCTCTGTTGGCCCTCCACACCCTTTCGCAGCCCTCTGTTCTGCTTTGGCTCCTCCTTTAGCCTGTTAATTTCCCTCTGCAGGCCTCTGTTGGCCCTCTAGACCCCTTAGCATCCCTCTAGTGCACTGTGGACTATTCTTTCAGCCTTTCTTTGTGCCCCACAGCTGTCCTTTGGCCCTCCAGCCCCTTTAGCTGGGGCGGCCCTGACAGTGGGGTGTGAAAAAGACGCCTTGGACTACATCCAGCCGAAGAAACGTAAACCAAAGGATCTGAGTAAATAACTGCTTGTCTAGGTCTGTTACCTCACAACACATTGCCAGAGGTTTTTTTTTGATGAACGATCCTCCTTGGTGAAGCGCCCGTTCGTTCCGTGAATATGAGTGCAAAAACGCGTACATTACTGACCCTTTAAAGCGAGTCCGTGGCGCTGGGGTAGCGTGCGTAGTGAAGCCTAAATCCCGTAATAACTCCTTTTGATGTCGTTCTCTTCTACGAAAGCCCTTAGAGCAGATGAAAACATTTCTCGTCCTCTTTTGTTTGTCGAATGGGCCACGATGCCGAGAAAAACCTGCGGCGAAGGAGACGTAGTAGTGGGTTTCCCTAGAGAAGGTGTCTTGTGCTGTGCTCGAGGGCTTGCCGTGCGCTTTGTCCGAGGGCGGGTGGCGAATGCCCGCTTTCCTCTCGAGCGGCCCCTGGGGAGCAGAAAGTTGTGCCTCAGAGGCAAACTCTTTCTTGCAGCTGGCTTTGAAGAAGCTGGCTAGCCGTGCAAAGTAACGGCAGCGCTGGGGAGTCGCTGGAAGCGCTTAAAAGAGCGTCTTTCCCTTTTCGAGAAGGCGATGCGCTTTCCTCGCTAATCCCCGTAGTAACTAACGGAGCCAGGTAAGTGGTACCGAGGTGAGCGAGCCGTTAGCCTTTCTCCCCTAGGAATAGCCTTTAGGCTGCGATCGCTGCTAGAAAAGGCCGGCTCTTTTCGAAACGGAACGAGCCTTTGGCGGCACTACAGGAAACGAGCTAAAAAGGTGATGGGAATAGTAACGTTTTCATGCTTTAACGTGCCAGACGTACTGTGTGCCAGCATCTCGTGCTGTTGAATAATAAAAACTGAGCAGTCTGTCGAGCAAATAGCGTGGCTTGCTTTGGCCTGTTTATTTCGTTTAACAATCAGTAAAGGCAGTGTGATATGTGCTAATTTGTTGCATCAAAGTGAGAAACAGCCTTGGGAACATCTTGTATTGTGGTATGTACTAATTTGTTACATCAGCGAGAAACAGCCTTGGGAACATCTGTGGGAACATCCTACAGCCTGTGGTGGGGGGCATGTACTCCGCCTGAGAAAATTGAGTTGAGCTAGCGAAGCGGCAATGTTAGTTTAGATAGCCTAATATGGCACACAATGCAGAGGAAGACTCCAGCCTTCATCCCCACGACCACCAGAGGGCTGAAGAAGACCCCCTAGCAACAGCCGGCGCAACCACAGAAGTTACAGGAGGTGCCCCGTATACCCGGAACTGGAATCGCATATAAGGAGACTGTGAGGGGGGGTTGTGCGCGCCGTTGGTGGAGCAGGAGATTCCCCCCGGCCGCCCAGCGCTGTTTTGCTTACTTGTGACTTGCTCAATTATTAAATTGGAATTTATGCAACCCGGCCCGAGTGGTTGTCAATTTGTCGCGTTTACCTATAACAATTTGGTGCCGTGACTCGGATACAGGCTTCCCTGGTTTCGGGACTCTGACTCAGGGGGGGCGCCCCATCCCGTTTTCGGATGGCCCCTGAGTGGGTAGTTCCCCTACCATAACCTGTATTTCCGAACCCTAAATCAGGACAAGTAAGCAAAAGAACTGCAGTACCCCATAAACTTTGTGCACGAAGATCCGAACGAAGACTCAGGACTGAGTGAGTATATGTATGCAGTTCCGTTCGGTTGGGGTGGGATACCCGGAGCACGTGAGACGTCCCCAGGGAACGGAGTGAGCGCGGACCCTCCAGGAGAGGGGGTCCTTAGCGCGGACCCTCCAGGAGAGGGGGTCCTTGTGTAACCGGGGACGGTGTGAGTGCGGACCCTCCAGGAGAGGGGGTCCTTGGTGCGGATCCTCCAGGAGAGGGGGTCCTTGTGTAACAGGGGACGGTGTGAGTGCGGACCCTCCAGGAGAGGGGGTCCTTGGTGCGGACCCTCCAGGAGAGGGGGTCCTTGTGTAACAGGGGACGGTGTGAGTGCGGACCCTCCAGGAGAGGGGGTCCTTGGTGCGGACCCTCCAGGAGAGGGGATCCTTGTGTAACAGGGGACGGTGTGAGTGCGGACCCTCCAGGAGAGGGGGTCCTTGGTGCGGACCCTCCAGGAGAGGGGGTCCTTGTGTAACAGGGGACGGTGTGAGTGCGGACCCTCCAGGAGAGGGGGTCCTTGGTGCGGACCCTCCAGGAGAGGGGGTCCTTGTGTAACAGGGGACGGTGTGAGTGCGGACCCTCCAGGAGAGGGGGTCCTTGGTGCGGATCCTCCAGGAGAGGGGGTCCTTGCGTAGCGGGGGACCGAAAAGGGGCACCCGACAGCCGACTGGGCCGCCCTCTGCGAAGGGACAACCGTCCTAGCAGTAGAGACGCGGGTGGTGTGAGTGCGGTCCCCTGCGGAGAGAAAGAGAGTTGTAAAAGAGAGTGACTGAGGTGGGTGCTCCGGAAGATGGGACAGAAAAAGAGCAAGTCTTCTGATCCCATAGAGGGCTTTACAGTACGGTTACCGGATATACCGCCCGATAGCCCTTTAGGATTAATGATTAAGTATTGGAACAATTGGCCCTCCCGAGAAGGCAAAAGCCGAGAAAAAATGGTATATTACTGCATGCAAGTATGGGGTGGGAAGCAGATTAGAAGAGACCACCTTTATTGGCCAGTATACGGGTCTTTTGAAAATTGGATATGTCAGACTCTAAATATATATGTGAATTCAAAGGAGCCCTTTAGTCCAGAAGAAAGTGAGTATGCTAGTTTATGGATAAGACCAGATACTCGGACCATGATATTTACCTTGAAAGAGAAAGGTCCGAGGAAGAAAAGCAAAATACTGGAGGAACTTCTCGTTTCTCCTCCCCCCTGTATTCCCTCAGCTCCAGCTCAAAACCCAACACCAGCCCCTCCTCGTAGCCCCTCTCCAACGACCCCAGACCGGGATCTAGACCCTCCTAGTTCCCCAGAAGAAACCCGAAGGGTCACGAGGAGTCAAACGAGGGAGGTGGGCGATCTGATCAGCTGTATCCCTTGCGAGAACTCCCCATGGGAGGACCGCAGCCGGGGATGGGATTTGTGTCTATGCCCCTGAGTTCAGGGGACGTACGGGATTTTAAGAAAGAAATGGGGAATTTATTAGAAGATCCTTTAGGGGTGGCTGAAAAATTAGATCAGTTTTTAGGTCCTAGTCTTTACACATGGGAGGAATTACAATCCAACTTAAGCATATTATTTACAGCGGAAGAAAGGGAAATGATCCGTAGGGCTGGGATGCGGATTTGGGATCAACAACACCAACAAGGTCCCGCAGCAGATATTAAATGGCCCACCCAACGGCCGGACTGGGACAATCAGAATGCTGAGCATCGGATCATATGTCCAATCTGAGAACCATAATAGTTCAGGGAATCAGGGAATCTGTTCCCAGGGGGCAAAATATTAATAAGGCCTTCATGGAACAACAAAAGAAGGATGAGACACCAACAGAATGGCTCGAAAGACTTAGAAAAAATCTGCAACTTTATTCCGGGGTAGACACCAGTACCCCTGTGGGACAGGCTCTATTGAAAACACAGTTTGTAGCAAAGGCCTTTCCAGATATTAGAAGAAAGCTAGAGAAGTTAGATGATTGGCAGGATAGGGGGCTGGACGAATTGCTGAGGGAAGCTCAGAAAGTGCATGTGCGGAGGGAAGAGGAAACCCATCGCCGGCAGGCAAAGATTCTGGTGGCAGCAGTCCGAGAAGGGCAGAGAGGAATCCAGGCACAACCCCCTAGGTCGTATAACAGACCTAAAAGAAAGCCACTTCACCAAGAAGGACAACCCAGAGAAGTTGTGACGAGGGACTTGAGGCAGGTTGAGTGTTTTTATTGCCAGAAAAAAGGGCATCTGAAGAGGAATTGGAAGAAGCGAATGCAGGATGAGCAAATGTTCCAAGAAGAGTAGGGGGGGGTCAGGGGCTCTATCTGCTGGGGACTCATAAAGGAACTGAGCCCTTGATAAAACTGAAATTGGGTCCCCAGCGACAAGAAGTAGAATTCCTTGTGGATTCTGGGGCAGAAAGATCTACTGCCCAAACGGTACCCTGGGGGTGTAAACCATCCCCAGAGAAATTACAAGTGATAGGAGCTAAGGGAGAACCCTTTAAGGTCCCAGTAATTAAAAATGTGGAAATAGAATCAGAATCTCGACTAAGCGTTGGATCCTTTTTATTAGTTCCCGAAGCTGAATATAATTTACTGGGCCGAGATATGATGGTTGAATTAGGAGTCAATTTAGAAGTAGAGAATCAAGAATTAGTTATAAAATTATGCACCCTTACTATTGAAGATGAGGCCAAAATTAACCCTGAAGTTTGGTATACCCCAGAATCAGTAGGAAGACTAGATATTGCTCCCTTTGAAGTGAGTATACGAAATCCAGAAATCCCTGTTAGAGTCAAGCAATATCCAATGTCACAGGAAGGGAGGCAAGGACTCCGACCAGTAATTCAGAGGCTAATAAATCAAAGGTTACTGGAGCCTTGTATGTCTCCCCATAATACCCCCATACTACCCGTAAAGAAATCAGACGGTACTTATAGACTGGTACAAGATTTAAGAGAAATAAACAAAAGAACAATTACCAGGTTCCCAATTGTAGCTAACCCCTATACCATACTTAGTCAGCTGTCACCTGAGGCTAAATGGTATACGGTTATAGACCTGAAAGATGCATTTTGGGCATGCCCCCTTAAAGAAGAATGTAGAGACTTTTTTGCCTTCGAGTGGGAAGACCCAGATACCCATAGGAAACAGCAACTCCGATGGACTGTTTTACCACAAGGGTTTACAGAATCCCCTAATTTGTTTGGGCAAGCCCTGGAGCAGGTTTTAAGTACTTACGAAACTAATTCGCAAATTACTTTAACACAATATGTGGATGATTTGCTTTTAGCAGGAAAAACCCAGGAGGAAGTTAGATGTGAGAGTATTAAGTTGTTAAATTTCTTAAGTTTAAAGGGATTGAAAGTATCGAAATCAAAGTTACAATTTACAGAAGAAGAGGTGAAGTATTTGGGACATTGGCTTAGCAAGGGCACAAAAAAATTGGACCCTGAAAGGGTAAATGGTATACTGTCAATAAGACCCCCGAAGAGCAAAAGACAGGTCTGACAATTGCTGGGGCTATTAGGGTATTGTAGACAATGGATTGAAAATTATAGCAATAAAGTAAAATTTTTATATCAAAAACTAACTGCAGACGGGCTAATAAAATGGACTAAAACCGATGATCAAAGCCTCGAAGATTTGAAGGCTGACTTGGTGAATGCGCCTGTTTTGAGTTTACCAGATATTAAGAGACCGTTCTACATGTTTATCAATGCACAGGAAGGGACAGCCTTTGGAGTTCTAACACAGGAATGGGCAGGGAAAAAGAAACCTATAGGGTATTTGTCAAAATTGTTAGACCCCGTTAGTCGGGGATGGCCCACTTGCCTACAAGCCATTGTAGCTACAGCCTTATTAGTAGAAGAGGCTAAAAAGATAACCTTTGGAGGAGAATTAAAAGTATATACCCCTCATAATATACGAGGAGTACTACAACAAAAAGCTGAAAAATGGATAACCGATGCCAGGCTATTAAAATACGAGGGCATTTTAATCCGTTCTCCAAAGTTGGAAATTGAGACTACAAGCTTGCAGAATCCAGCCCAGTTCCTGTATGGGGAACCCAGTGGTCAATTAAGACATGATTGCATGCGTCTAATAGAATACCAAACTAAAATAAGAGAAGATTTAGAAGAAGAAGAGTTGCCAGAGGGGACTAAATTCTTTGTGGACGGATCCTCTCGCGTAGTTGAGGGAAAACGCAGATCAGGGTATGCTATTGTAGATGGGAAGTCTCTAGAGTTAATAGAATCAGGGTCCCTGGACAAAACTTGGTCAGCTCAGGCTTGTGAATTGTATGCGGTTTTTAGAGCCTTAGAAATTTTAAAAGGCAAAATAGGGACTATATATACCGACTCTAAATACACTTATGGAGTAGTACATACATTTGGGAAAATATGGGAAGAAAGAGGACTGGTTAATTCACAAGGGAAGAATTTAGTGCACGAAAAATTAATTAGAAAAACTTTAGAAGCTCTGAGGGGACCTTGGAAAATCGCAGTAGTACACGTTAGGGGCCATCAAAAGGGCACATCTTACCACATAAGGGGAAATAATCTGGCAGATGAAGAGGCAAGAAAGGCAGCTTTACACCTATTGTCTGAAGGAAAAGAGGGCCACAATAAGCTAGATACCAGGATGAGTTTTACTAAACAGGAAACAGATAAATTACGACAGATAGGAGCCATAGAAAAAGAAGGTAAATGGGTGCTGCCCGATGATAGAGAAATTGTATCCAAAGGCGTAGCTTGGAGAATCATGAAAGAATTCCACCGACAGACTCATTGGGGAGTGCAAGCATTAGTAGATCAGTTTGGGACCAAGTATATGTGCATTGGAATATATGACATAGCAAAAAAACTAGTAGAAGAATGTTTGACCTGTCAGAAGGTTAACAAGCAACACCTCAGAGAAAAGGTCCCAGGGGGACGATCAATAGCCAGGAGGCCGTTTGAGAAAATACAGGTTGACTTTACAGAACTCCCGAAAGTGGGCAGGTATAAATACCTATTAGTTATAGTAGATCATTTAACTCACTTTGTAGAAGCCTTCCCCGTAGCCCGAGCAACTGCGAAATCGGTAGCCAAGATATTGTTAGAAAATATCATACCCCGGTATGGGAATGTATTGGTCATAGACTCAGACAGGGGGCCACATTTTACATCCAAAGTCATTAAAGAAACATTAGATCCTTTAGGAATCAGGTGGGAGTATCACACTCCTTGGCATCCTCAAAGTTCGGGAAAGGTAGAAAGGATGAATGGGGAAATAAAAAAACAGTTAACGAAGCTAATGATGGAAACCCAGATGAATTGGATCAAGTGTTTACCCTTAGCCTTGTTGAATATACGAACTCAGCCCAGAACTGACACAGGAGTCTCCCCTTTTGAAATGTTATATGGGATGCCATACGATTTAGAAATACCGAAAGAACATCCTAAAGTAGAAGAGAGATTATTACAGAAATATATTACAGAGCTTATGAAGAGAAGACAAGAACTGATAAAGAAAGGACTAATAGTACAGAGACCTCCACTAGATGTAGCCATTCACCAAGTTAACCCTGGAGACAAGGTTTTAATTAAAACCTGGAAAGACACGTCCTTGACTCCCCGCTGGGAGGGACCTTTCCTTGTTTTGCTTACCACAGACACTGCTATTCGTACCGCAGAGCGAGGATGGACACATGCCAGCAGAATTAAAGGGCCGATCTCAGAATCATCATGGGAAGCCTTTGGAAACCCGGACAATTTAAAAGTAACCTTTAAGAAGAAACCTGGAATCCTCGATAAGTGAGACCACATTTTGTAAAACCTCACATTGTATTTGTTATAACCCCACATTGTATTTGTTATCCATTTGTGTGTTATGCATGTAGGGTTTGTGAAGGGAAGTAGTGGACTCATTGTTAGTACGGGTATCTCCCTAGCGGCATCTGCCGCCTTTGTTACGACAAAATTGACTTATTGGACATTAAAAGATCATAAGAAAAGATCGGTAGAATGGTGGGAAGCCTTTGTTAAAAGGCCAATATTAAAAACACCAATTGTAGGTGGACCGTGCCGTATGTTGGGTGTCTCTCTCGAAAAAAACTGGGAAGCCTTTCAAATCAGAAAGGCACATAAAGGAGGTTCCCCTGAAGAATACGGCTGCTGTCGAGAAGACGGTACACCCTGCTGCTCTGAGCAAAAGAGTAGGCAGAGGAGACAGAGACGTACAGAAACTGTGGGGATCGAGGCCGACAAGCCACCTCCTAAGCAGGAATACCTAAAATTATAAGACCCAGACTTTTTAAAGTCCCAGAGACACCTGGCATCACGGATCGCCCCTCCAAGGCATTAAGGGTTTGTAAAGTATCCGTTAACCAAGCCATGGGTCCACTACTCCTCTGGAAGATGATTGTGCTGGGCTTATTAGGAAGACGAATCAAAGGGGAACATAACATACACCAACCCTTTAAATGGTCATTAATAAGGTGGGAAGATCAAAAAGTGATCCAAGTGCGAAGTGTACCCGGGAACCCTACATTCACACCTACCTTGTGTGAATTGGCACCCACTGAGCCATGTTCGAGTCGAAGAGAGTTCGGGAAACCGTTTTACTTTTGTCCTAGTTCTAATCCTGGGCGAGGATACTGTAACTACCCAAACTCTTATTATTGTGCTTATTGGGGATGTGAAACTATAGCCTCTGATTGGGCCCCAGGAGCAGGGTCAGATAATTTTTTATCAGTAAAATGGGGGCCTTCTGGGTGTACCCCCCCCAAAGAGGATTTCCAGCTGGGGTATCGGGGAAATCCCCACTATACCCCCCCCCCGGGAACTTGTAAACATTTAGTGATAAATATCACCCGTCCGGAGGATCCGGGATGGTTTTTGGGAAAGACCTGGGGAGTCCGGTTCTGGGAGTCCGGGACCGATAGAGGTGGATTAATTTTCATAAAGAAAGAAAGTGTGCGACCCACTCCTCAAGCAATAGGGCCGAATCTAGTTGTTAAAGGGGTGGAATCAAGAATCAAACCCACGAGTATGATCATGAATTCGACAAGTATTCCTATGAACCACCCCACCCTGAAAGATACTGTTGTAATCTCGGAAAGTAAAGCCACAGAGAGGGTAGACAATCCTCTGTGGAAGGTTGTGCAAGCAACCTACAAAGTATTAAATGCTACAACCCCTAGTATAACTACCCATTGCTGGTTATGCTACGACATAAGACCCCCTTTTTATGAAGCAATAGGAGTAAATATGACACATACTTTAAGCAGGGATTCCGACTCACATTGTCAATGGGAAGATAAGAAGAAGGGGTTAACCATGGAACAGGTTACGGGAATGGGAATGTGTATTGGCAAAGTACCAAAATCAAAAAGAAAGTTGTGTGGATCTATAACATTGCAAACCTACACCTCCGAAATTGGATGGATTATTCCCACCAAAGGAACTAGATGGATATGCTCAAAAACGGGCCTAACTCCCTGTGTCTCCCTAAAGGGTCCCCAGAATATTGTATACAAGTGGAAGTAGTTCCAAGGATCTTGTACCATCCAGAAAATGTGATGTACGATCATTGGGACACCCCTCATCCAGTCCGAGTAAAGAGGGAACCAATCACCGCAATTACTATAGCCACCTTACTGGGCCTCGGGGCAGTGGGAGCGGGAACCGGAATTCCCTCCTTAGTGATGCAACAGCAGAGCCTTAGCACTCTACGGGCGGCTGTGGATGAGGACTTAGAACGAATAGAAAAATCCATTACAGCTTTAGAAAAGTCATTGACATCGCTATCAGAAGTAGTGTTACAGAACAGAAGAGGGATGGACCTCTTATTTTTGCAACAGGGAGGATTGTGTGCAGCCCTAGGAGAAGAATGTTGTTTTTACGCAGATCATACAGGAGTTGTCAGGGATACTATGGCAAAATTGAGAGAAGGCCTTGAAAAACGTAAAAAGGAAAGAGAAGCCCAGCAAGGGTGGTATGAATCATGGTTCAGTCGTTCTCCTTGGCTAACAACCTTATTGTCTGCAATAGCGGGTCCATTAGCTTTACTAGTACTTGTGTTGACCTTTGGGCCGTGTATAGTAAATAAAATAATTAACTTAGCAAAAAGCAGACTCGAAGCTGCCCACCTACTGTTGATAAAAAGTCAATATGAACAACTCAATGAAGATAAGAGTAAGCATAACCCTATGCTCTCCCTGGCACAGGAGGCTGTTGCTCGATTTGATGAACAAATTAGAGGGGACCAAAACAAAAAGGGGGGATTGTGATATGTGCTAATTTGTTGCATCAAATTGAGAAACAGCCTTGGGAACATCTTGTATTGTGGTATGTGCTAATTTGTTACATCAGCGAGAAACAGCCTTGGGAACATCTGTGGGAACATCCTACAGCCTGTGGTGGGGGGCATGTACTCCGCCTGAGAAAATTGAGTTGAGCTAGCGAAGCGGCAATGTTAGTTTAGATAGCCTAATATGGCACACAATGCAGAGGAAGACTCCAGCCTTCATCCCCACGACCACCAGAGGGCTGAAGAAGACCCCCTAGCAACAGCCGGCGCAACCACAGAAGTTACAGGAGGTGCCCCGTATACCCGGAACTGGAATCGCATATAAGGAGACTGTGAGGGGGGGTTGTGCGCGCCGTTGGTGGAGCAGGAGATTCCCCCCGGCCGCCCAGCGCTGTTTTGCTTATTTGTGACTTGCTCAATTATTAAATTGGAATTTATGCAACCCGGCCCGAGTGGTTGTCAATTTGTCGTGTTTACCTATAACAGGCAGGTGGTGGAAAGTCCTAAAGAAGAACGGCTGCTTCTTGGAACGCTTGCAAATTGTCCCATTAAGTAGGTGGGTGGGGGTTGTTTGTTTGTTTGTTTTTTAAGTGCAGCCTCTGCCTCTTTTTTGTCTGTGGAGTATTTTGCAACGCCGTTCAAAGGAAAGCGCTGTTCCTGAAGCCTCCGGGAGAAGCGGTTCGAGCACGACACGCAGCGACTCTGCGCCTCGCAGCAGGCGCTGTAAATAAGGGCGGGTGAGCCGAGGCGAGGGCGCTGAAATCTCTGCAAAGGGCGGGCGGGGCAGGGGGGCTCTGCGGGGCGCCGCGGCGGGGTGCGGGTGCCGAGGGCGGGCGGGCGGGCGGGCGGCGGGCAGAGGGGCGGGCCGGAACGCGATGGCTACGGAGCGAAGGGCGGGAGGGTGAGGGAGCGCTGCGCCACCCCGGCGCCGGGCATGCTGGGAGCGGTAGTCTTCCGGCACCGGGCTGCCGGGCGGCCATGTTGCTTTTGCACGGCATGCTGGGAGCGGTAGTCTTCCGGCACCGGGCTGCCGGGCGGCCCTTTTAGTCTGCACGGCACGCTGGGAACTATAGTTTTCTGGCAGGGGTTTTCCCGGCAGCCGTTTTAGTCTGCAGGGCATGCCGGCAGGTGCAGTCTTCCCGTACCGGCCTTCTGGGAGACCGTGTTGCGCCTCCCGAGGTGGCGGGAGGTGCGGTTCTCTGTCGGCGGGGTTCCCAGCAGCCGTTCGCGTTGTGCTCTGGGGCAGGCCAGCAGCTGTACTTCCAGGTGCCTGTGCCTTCTCCGCCCTGCAGCAGTGGCCCGCTGGGGGGGTGTGTGTGTGTGTGTGTGGTCCTTACCGGACACGTGTCGCTCGGGTGTCGAAAAAGCAGTACTGCACCATGGCGCATGCACACGGCGGCCGGCCGTGCTCCCTGCTGCCCTCGGGGTGTCCAAAAAGCGGTACTGCACGAAAAGGGGGGGGTGCGCGTGCGCACTGCGTTCCGCCGCGCTCACTGCTGCCACCCGGTGTCCAAAAAGCGGTACTGCGCCCGGTGGGGGGGGCGCGCGTGCGCACTGCGTTCCGCCGCGCTCACTGCTGCCCTCCGGTGTCCAAAAAGCGGTACTGCACCCGGTGGGGGGGGGGGCGCGCGTGCGCACACAGGCGGCGAGCACATGCTCAGTGCCGGTCGCCATGTTTGCCGCTGCTCTCCGCCGTTTCGGGAACGGGTAAGCGAATGGCGCGTGCTCGTCGCCCCTTCCCGGTGCTCGCGGAGCGGCCACGGGCACGGGCAGCCTCGGGGCGCTCGCTGGGAGTCCCGGGCTGCCGCGGCGGGCTGCGGTTCGCACGCGTGAGCCGCCCGGCTGCAGCGCCGCGCCGCGAGCACGCGAGTGCGCCATTGCGGGTCTCGCCTCCCTTCGTGCTCCCCCGGCTCCCCCCGCCCCTCGGGCTTCCCCCGGCTCCCCCCTCCCCTCGGGTTCCCTCCTGCTCCCCCCGCCCCTCGGGTTCCCTCGGCTCCCCCCGCCCCTCGGGCTCCCCCGGCTCCCCCCCGCCCCTCGGGCTCCGCCTCGCTCCCCCCCGCCCCTCGGGCTCCGCCTCGCTCCCCCCCGCCCCTCGGGTTCCCCCTCGCTCCCCCCCGCCCCTCGGGTTCCCTCCTGCTCCCCCCGCCCCTCGGGTTCCCCCTCGCTCCCCCCCGCCCCTCGGGCTCCCCCCCGGTTCCCCCCCGCCCCTCGGGCTCCCCCGGCGGCAGGGAAGCAACATGGCGGCGAGCAGGGAGGGCGTTTTGGCTGGGCGGCGGCGGGTGAGGGCGGCGGCGGCGTGGAGGGAAGGACGTGGGGCCCCCGGTGAGGCGAGCGCGCAGGTTCGGGGGGCACCGGGCGTCGGGCTGCGTCCTGCCCGCTGCGGCCGTCGCTGCGTGGAGGCGGCGGTGCGGGGCGAGTGGGGGGGGGCGGGCTGGGGCCGGGCGCCGGGAGCGGCGGGAGCGCGGGGCAGGGTGTGCTGGAGCGCGGGTGCGACGTTGCCCTCGGGGTGTCCAAAAAGCGGTATTGCACGAAAAGGGGGGGGCGCGCGTGTGCACCGCGCTCCGCCGCGCTCCCTGCTGCCACCCGGTGTCCGAAAAGCGGTACTGCACCCGTTGGGGGGGGCGCACGTGCGCACCGCGTTCTGCCGCGCTCACTGCTGCCCTCCGGTGTCCAAAAAGCGGTACTGCGCCCGGTGGGGGGGGCGCGCGTGTGCTCTGTGTTCCGCCGCGCTCCCTGCTGCCCTCCGGTGTCCGAAAAGCGGTACTGCACCCGGTGGGGGGGGCGCGCGTGCGCACACAGGCGGCGAGCACATGCTCAGTGCCGGTCGCCATGTTTGCCGCTGCTCTCCGCCGTTTCGGGAACGGGTAAGCGAATGGCGCGTGCTCGTCGCCCCTTCCCGGTGCTCACGGAGCGGCCACGGGCGCGGGCAGCCTCGGGGCGCTCGCTGGGAGCCCCGGGCTGCCGCGGCGGGCTGCGGTTCGCACGCGTGAGCCGCCCGGCTGCAGCGCCGCGCCGCGAGCACGCGAGTGCGCCATTGCGGGTCTCGCCTCCCCCCCCCGGCTCCCCCCCCGCCCCTGGGGCTCCCCCCCGCTCCCCCCTCCCCTCGGGCTCCCCCTCGCTCCCCCCTCCCCTCGGGCTCCCCTCGCTCCCCCCTCCCCTCGGGCTCCCCTCGCTCCCCCCTCCCCTTGGGCTCCCCCTCGCTCCCCCCTCCCCTTGGGCTCCCCCTCGCTCCCCCCGCCCCTCGGGCTCCCCCGGCTCCCCCCGCCCCTCGGGCTCCCCCGGCTCGCCCCGCCCCTCGGGCTCCCCCGGCTCGCCCCGCCCCTCGGGCTCCCCCGGCTCGCCCCGCCCCTCGGGCTCCCCCTCGCTCCCCCCTCCCCTCGGGCTCCCCCTCGCTCCCCCCTCCCCTCGGGCTCCCCCGGCTCCCCCCTCCCCTCGGGCTCCCCCGGCTCCCCCCGCCCCTCGGGCTCCCCGGCTCCCCCCGCCCCTCGGGCTCCCCCGGCTCCCCCCGCCCCTCGGGCTCCCCTCGCTCCCCCCGCCCCTCGGGCTCCCCTCGCTCCCCCCGCCCCTCGGGCTCCCCCTCGCTCCCCCCTACCCTCGGGCTCCCCTTGCTCCCCCCGCCCCTCGGGCTCCCCCGGCTCCCCCCTCCCCTCGGGCTCCCCTCACTCCCCCCTCCCCTCGGGCTCCCCCGGCTCCCCCCTCCCCTCGGGCTTCCCCGGCTCCCCCCTCCCCTCGGGCTTCCCCGGCTCCCCCCTCCCCTCGGGGTCCCCCGGCGGCGGGGAAGCAAGATGGCGGCGAGCAGGGAGGGCGTTTTGGCCGGGCGGCGGCGGCGGGTGAGGACAGAGGCGGCGTGGAGGGAAGGACGTGGGGCCCCCGGTGAGGCGAGCGCGCAGGTTGGGGGGGCGCCGGGCGTGGGGCTGCGTCCTGCCCGCTGCGGCCGTCGCTGCGCGGAGGCGGCGGTGCGGGGCGAGTGTGTATGGGGGGGGGGCGGGCTGGGGCTGGGGCCGGGCGCCGGGAGCGGCGGGAGCGCGGGGCAGGGCGGGCTGGAGCGCGGGTGCGACGTTGCGTCTCGCGTGTGCGGCGTTTAGGGCGCCGGTTCGTTGGCGGCGCGGCCGGGCAGGAGCGGGGGGGCAGGCGGGCCCCGGAGCAGGGCTGCGGCGCGGCGTCGGCCCTGTAGCGTTTCCAAAGGGTTTACTCTGTAGCGTGTGATGCAAAGCGGTGTGTTAAGAGCTTTCCTTTGGGGGAAAGAAGGAAAAAGAAAGGGGGGACGGGGGAAAAAAACACGGGAAAGAGAAAAAGAGCGTGCGTCAGTCGAAGTGTTTTGTTGGAAGCGAAACGCAATTTTCTCCCTTCGTTACAGAGGCGGCGGAAGCGACGATAGCGAGTGCTGACCAAGAGCCAAGGCGGACGAGCGAGCGAGCGGTTTTTTGCGCTTAGTCCCTAAGGGAGGGGCGGGCTGAAACGAGGAAGCAAGAACGCAGCAGCAGAGCCTCGATCTCCCCGGAAGCCGCGGCAGCAGGAGGCGTTCCGGCCCGGGTAACTAAGGTAACTCTCGATGCAGAACGTTCGTTATTTCGGCCTTCCGGAGGCGGCGCTGGGGACTAAGCGACCCGTTGCTGCCCTGCGGCTATCGTTAACCGTAGCTGCCTTAGTTTTGCTTCGGTCGTTTGTATTTTGTTTTGTTATCGTACACGCGTACGTAGAAAAGGAAAGATGGGATATTTAATTTCTAGATTCGTTGCCCCGGCTGAAGCTGAGGAGGCCAGAAAAACGTAAGCGAGCCGAAGTAATCAAATGAAAAGGAACCGAGCGAGAGCCGTCTCCGTCGCCCCAAAAGGGAAAGCCCCTTCCTCCCGGCGAGGAAGGTTCGCCGTTGATAGCGATCGGAATAACGGACGACCGACATCTAACGGCAGGTGCGTACGCGTTACGGAAAGGACGCCGCGTCCATCCGTCTCTGCGCGCGTGACTTTCTGCGTCTGCGAAGCGTCTTGGTGCTTTAAGAGCCCCAAGGCAGCAAATTCCTGTCTTAGGGGAACGGCGGTCAGGCGGCCAGAGAGAGAGGGAGAGGGAAGCGTGCGAATTGTAAAACGGAGAGGTGGCTTTCAGGAAGGCTCAGTTAGCGCGACCCCGGGTGAATTGCCTGGCAATGGCGTTTGGGGCAGCAGGAAGGCGGCAGCTAGAAGGAAAGTGAAAGCCTCGCGGAGTTAAGACTCCTTCTCGTCAGTTCCAGCTCCAAGCAATCTTAGGAGGATTTAATTTCCTCCAGCAGCGTTAAGCTGGCTTTGCCGGTATCGGCGCACCGTGATGGAAATGACGGGAAAGGAGTCAGGAACGGAACCGGAACGAGGAAGGTGACGCTGCTTTCGCTAAACCGGAAGGAGCGGCCGTAAAATCTGCTGCCCTCAAATTCCCGGGACGAGGCAAGGCTTTTTCAGTAAAGCTTTCCGCATCTGCTGACTCCGTGGGAGCAGCGCCGTTAGAAAAGAGCGGCAGGGAAAGCGGGTGCCGGTAGCATCGTCCTTCCATGCCCTTTGGGGCCGCAGCAAAAACTCTCCGGCTGCGGGAAGGGCTGTTCAGCAGCCGCCTGGGCTGTAACCGCCTGCGAGGCTTTTGCCTTTGAGAGCGCAGAGGCGATGCAGCCTGCTCGGTCGTGCCGAAAACGGGGACGCGGGAGGTTTCTGCAAGATTGATCTCCAGCGGCTGCTTAGTCGAACTTTCCCTTCGCAGCCAGCCCGACTGTCGTCGCGGCTCCCAAAAGAGGGCTTGGGGGAGGCGGTGTTTGTGGCTCGCCTGTTCTCGTTCATCTTGTGCGTGTGTGTGCGCGTGCGTGTGTGTGAGATGTGCTTGTGTGAATTTTTCTTTTTTGCCCTTCCTTCCCTCCTTCCCTCCTTCCCTCCTTCCCTCCTTCCCTCCTTCCCTCCTTCCCTCCTTCCCTCCTTCCCTCCTTCCCTCCTTCCCTCCTTCCCTCCTTCCCTCCTTCCGTTATTGGCTTTTCCTGGGCCTCCATCAGACCAGAGCTGTCACCTCCCAGCACAGGCTTTAGGCAAGACACGTTCTGCCAGCCACGAGCAGCTTAGCTTTGGCTGCCACAATTTCAGCTTAGCTTTACGCTCTCTGGCACTGCTGTTTTTTTCTTTTTTATAAATTGTGTTACTCCTAGGCGTTGGGCACGTCGGGGAACGACTGCGGGCTCCCGCCCTCAGCCCTTTGTCGGCAAGTTCTCGGGTGTCGAGAGCGGCCGGGGGACTCCGCGTGCCGGCGGAAAGCTTCTCTGCGCGCTCCTGACGGGGAGCCTTCGGCCGCGGGACGCTCGGCGGCGTCCTTCCCGCGCTCGTGAGTCGCAGGCCGCGGTTCGCGCGCCAGCAGGGCAGGGTGTGTGTGTGTGTGTGGGGGAATAGCGCCTGGCAGCCCGGCGGCTCCGGCGTCGCTGTTGCTAGCGGGGCCCCGAGGCCCGTGTGCGGCCTCGGCTGCCTGTCGGGAGCTTTCTTTTGGTGCGTTTGCCTGGCAAAAGCGGCGAGGGAGGCCTCAAGTAGGAATTTTCGCGCCTAGGCGGCTGAGCTGTGCCCCCAGCCAGCTGCCTTGGCCTCGCTTTGCCGCTTAGCGTCGTCACGGCGACTCGGGCGCCCGCGATAAAAACCGTTCCGGGGCTGAGGGGAGGCCCCGCGTTTGCCCCGCTTGGTTGGGAGACCGTCGTTAAAGCTTGGGGGGGGGGGGTGGGGGACACGAAGCTCCGAAAGGAGACTCTGCCGGTGACCTCGGCGGTCCGATTCGTTTGCAGGCTGACGTTCCGAGGGCCGGCGAGCGGCAGAGGAGCGGCTCAGCCCGTTCGCTTGATTTTGGCGATACTGTTTGAAGGAAGCGCGTAAGTACAGACGGGGTCTGGGGGGGTTTTTGCCCGAGACGGGAAAGAGCGAGGAAGATCGGAGAGTGCGGAGAAACTAGGTGCCGCGGGCACTGAGGCTGCGAAGGGCCAAGAGAATTTGGGCTTAAGCATCTGAAAGGGGCTGCTAACGCGCGAGGAGCGGTAAAATACCGTCGCTGAACAGCAGGCTCCTTTGCAGCCCTCCGTCCCCCTCGGCGGCCTTCTCGTTCCGTTTCCGCGCCTCCGTTCGGCTCCCCGTCCGCCCGTTTGCCTCCCTCTCCCTCTTCTGCCCTGCGCTGTCCCCTTTCTCTGTCCGCCTTTGCCTCCCTCTTTTTCCCTCGCCGCCTTTGTGGCCAGCTCTCCCCCCTTCTCGCTCTCTTCGGAATTGAGGTGCAAATGAGCCGTATTAAGATGCTGCTGTTGAAAGCTTTACGGGTTTCCCCACCGCCCGCCATTCCCCCCCCACCCCCCCCAAAAAAAAATGCATCTTGCTTTTCCTTTTTGGTTTATCATAACATGTAGATGCCGTAAATCTCTTGGAGACGGGGAAACATCTGTTTTACCGTCTCGTTCCTGTTTAACAAGCGCCATCTGCTATTAGGCTCTCAGGAGGGCAGCGATCGCGGAAGGACGCGTCTTTTGAGATGTGCCTTTGCAAAGGGGGTTCGGCCGCCTGGGGGGATGGATCGAAGCCTTTGAGGCTGCCTCCGATCTGTTTCATTTCGTTCTGAATTTCTTCCTTTCTTTGCTTTCTCCTAGGGCGTCTGTCAGCTAACGAGCAAAGAAGGTGGAACAGCCCGTCCGCGCGGGAGAACCGACGCACGGTAAACGCGAATACGCCAGACCTCCGCTACGTCACGGGCGTTTGTTTACGTCCGTGCGTTCGAATCTCTAGTTGCGCGTTCGGGACGCGGCATCTGCCCGGTGTCCGACTCCTCCGTGTAGCGCGGAAGGCGCTGTACAGCTGCCGGTCTCTACGGGAGGTTGTTAGCGAGGAGGAGAACGGCGTGTTCCGGCTCGCGGCCGCCAAACGGGCTCCTTTAGGTCCGCTTTCGGACTTGGGGCCTGCTTCGTCGGTCCGCTTGGACGCGGTTTCTCGGGGGGAACGCGAGCGCTTTCCCTGTGCTTTTCCCGTGTCGAAACCAACCGGTAGTTTATAGGCCGGAGCGGTTGTGCCGTACCTTCCTTTGAGAGGCGTTTCGTCCTCGTCTCGGGCTTCGGGGAAAATAAATTGGACGGAATTGCCGAAGGCGCGCCTTGAAATAGGCGGTAAATCCAGAAGCGTGTCTGGATTGCGAGGGGCTCGTGACTTGGTCTTTGTCCTCAACGTCTGCTTTTCTTTCGCTCTTCTTGCAGGCTTCCCTCCGACGATCGGCGTCGCTGCGGCGTCTCGTGTTTCACGGGCAGCGCTCTCTATTCAGTGAGGACGTGAGAACGCCTGCGCTCCCGGAGAGCCCGGGATCCCTGCTCCGGGCTGCTCGTTTGAGGCCTCTGTGCGGAGCGTTCTTTCTAGTTACGCGCCCCGCGTGAGCCTCTCCTTCGGCCGTTTTCCCAAGGCGTTGGAAATGCTTCCGGGAAACGCCGTCGTTTCCGAAACGTTTCGCCGTGCCCTTGCCGGTAGGGGATCCCGTGAGAGCGGGGAGAGGCGGCCGACGTCCGCGCGAGGAAAGAAGCGCGGCGCAAAGAAGGGACCTCTTTGGCCCGCCTGGTCCGCTTTGGAGAGTTTTCTTTTGCACCTGAAGATGGGGTCTGCGAGTGCCGCGCGCAGCGCACGCGTTTGTCCCCCCCCCCCCCCCCCCCCCGTTCTTTTAGCGAGACCGTGCGCGTCCTCGAGCTGTTTGTCCCGGGGGGGGAGTCGCTGCGGGAATTGCTGGGGAGGCCCTGACGGCGGGACGTGAGAAAGACGCCTTTGACCGCGTGCGTGCGGCCGAAGAAACGTCAGCCGAGGGATCCCGGTAAAGAACTGCTCGCCCGGGTTTGCTGCCTCGCAACGCGTCGTCGGAGTTTTTTACGAACGATCCTCCTCGGGGAAGCGCCCGTTCGTTCCGTGAATACGAGTGCAAAAACGCGCACGTTACCGACCCTTGAAAGCGAGTCCGTGGCGCTGGGGTGGCGTGCGTAGCCGAGCCTAAATCCCGTAGTAACGCCTTTCGATGTCGTTCTCTTCTACGAAAGCCCTTAGAGCAGATGAAAACGTTTCTCGCCCTCTTTGGTTTGTCGAACGGGCCGCGATCCCGAGAAAAACCTGCGGCGAAGGAGACGTAGTAGCGGGTTTCCCTAGAGAAGGTGTCTTGTGCTGTGCTCGAGGGCTTGCCGTGCGCTTTGTCCGAGGGCGGGCGGCGAATGCCCGCTTTCCTCTCGAGCGGCCCCTGGGGAGCAGAGAGTTGCGCCTCGGAGGCAAGCTGTTTCTTGCAGCTGGCTTTGAAGAAGCTGCCTAGCCGCGCAAAGTAACGGCAGCGCTGGGGAGTCGCTGGAAGCGCTTAAAAGAGCGTCTTTCCCTTTTCGAGAAGGCGATGCGCTTTCCTCACTAATCCCCGTAGTAACTAACGGAGCCAGGTAAGTGGTAGCTAGGTGAGCGAGCCGTTAGCCTTTCTCCCCTAGGAATAGCCTTTAGGCTGCGATCGCTGCTAGAAAGGGCCGGCTCTTTTCGAAACGGAACGAGCCTTTGGCGGCGCTACGGGACACGAGCTAAAAAGGTGATGGGAATAGTAACGTTTTCATGCTTTAACGTGCCAGACGTACTGTGTGCCAGCATCTCGTGCTGTTGAATAATAAAAACTGAGCAGTCTGTCGAGCAACTAGCGCGGCTTGCTTTGGCCTGTTTATTTCGTTTAACAATCGGTAAAGGCAGGAGGTGGGAAGTCCTAAAGAAGAACGGCCGCTTCTTGGACTGCTTGCAAATTGTCCCGTGAAGGAGGTGGTGGTGGTGGTGGGGGGGGGGGGTTGTTTGCTTGTTTGTTTCTTTTTTTTTAAGTGCAGCCTCTGCCTCTTTTTTGTCTGTGGAGTATTTTGCAACGACGTGCAAAGGAAAGCGCTGTTCCTGAAGCCTCCGGGAGAAGCGGCTCGAGCACGACACGCGGCGACTCTGCGCCTCGCAGCGGGCGCTGTAAATAAGGGCGGGTGAGCTGAGGCGAGGGCGCTGCGGAGCGCGGCGGCGGCGGCGGCGGGGTGCGGGTGCCGTGGGCAGAGGGGCGGGCAGAGGGGCGGGGCCGGAAGGCGACGGCTGCGGAGCGAAGGGCGGGAGGGTGGGGGAGCGCTGCACCACCCCGGCGCCGGGCATGCTGGGAGCGGTAGTCTTCCGGCACCGGGCTGCCGGGCGGCCATGTTGCTTTTGCGCCGGGCATGCTGGGAGCGGTAGTCTTCCGGCACCGGGCTGCCGGGCGGCCCTTTTAGTCTGCACGGCATGCCGGGAGCTATAGTTTTCTGGCAGGGGTTTTCCCGGCAGCCGTTTTAGTCTGCAGGGCGTGCCGGGAGGTGCAGTCTTCCCGTACCGGCCTTCTGGGAGACCGTGTTGCGCCTCCCGAGGTGGCGGGAGGTGCGGTTCTCTGTCGGCGGGCTTCCCGGCAGCTGTTCGCGTTGTGCTCTGGGGCAGGCCAGCAGCTGTACTTCCAGGTGCCTGTGCCTTCTCCGCCCTGCAGCAGTGGCCCGCTGGGGGGGTGTGTATGTGTGTGTGTTTTTGTGTGGTCCTTACCGGACACGTGTCGCTCGGGTGTCGAAAAAGCAGGACTGCACCGTGGCGCATGCACACGGCGGCCGGCCGTGCTCCCTGCTGCCCTCGGGGTGTCCAAAAAGCGGTATTGCACGAAAAGGGGGGGGCGCACGTGCGCACCGCGTTCTGCCGCGCTCACTGCTGCCCTCCGGTGTCCGAAAAGCGGTACTGCACCCGGTGGGGGGGGCGCGCGTGTGCTCTGTGTTCCGCCGCGCTCCCTGCTGCCACCCGGTGTCCGAAAAGCGGTACTGCACCCGGTGGGGGGGGCGCGCGTGTGCACCGCGCTCCGCCGCGCTCCCTGCTGCCACCCGGTGTCCGAAAAGCGGTACTGCACCCGGTGGGGGGGGGCGCGCGTGCGCACACAGGCGGCGAGCACATGCTCAGTGCCGGGCGCCATGTTTGCCGCTACTCTCCGCCGTTTCGGTAACGGGTAAGCGAATGGCGCGTGCTCGTCGCCCCTTCCCGGTGCTCACGGAGCGGCCACGGGCGCGGGCAGCCTCGGGGCGCTCGCTGGGAGCCCCGGGCTGCCGCGGCGGGCTGCGGTTCGCACGCGTGAGCCGCCCGGCTGCAGCGCCGCGCCGCGAGCACGCGAGTGCGCCATTGCGGGTCTCGCCTCCCCCCCCGGCTCCCCCCCCGCCCCTGGGGCCCCCCCCGCTCCCCCCTCCCCTCGGGCCCCCCCCGCTCCCCCCTCCCCTCGGGCTCCCCTCGCTCCCCCCTCCCCTCGGGCTCCCCTCGCTCCCCCCTCCCCTCGGGCTCCCCTCGCTCCCCCCGCCCCTCGGGCTCCCCTCGCTCCCCCCTCCCCTCGGGCTCCCCCTCGCTCCCCCCGCCCCTCGGGCTCCCCCGGCTCCCCCCGCCCCTCGGGCTCCCCTCGCTCCCCCCGCCCCTCGGGCTCCCCCTCGCTCCCCCCGCCCCTCGGGCTCCCCCTCGCTCCCCCCTCCCCTCGGGCTCCCCCTCGCTCCCCCCTCCCCTCGGGCTCCCCCTCGCTCCCCCCTCCCCTCGGGCTCCCCCGGCTCCCCCCTCCCCTCGGGGTCCCCCGGCGGCAGGGAAGCAAGATGGCGGCGAGCAGGGAGGGCGTTTTGGCCGGGCGGCGGCGGCGGGTGAGGACAGAGGCGGCGTGGAGGGAAGGACGTGGGGCCCCCGGTGAGGCGAGCGCGCAGGTTGGGGGGGCGCCGGGCGTGGGGCTGCGTCCTGCCCGCTGCGGCCGTCGCTGCGCGGAGGCGGCGGTGCGGGGCGAGTGTGTATGGGGGGGGGGCGGGCTGGGGCTGGGGCCGGGCGCCGGGAGCGGCGGGAGCGCGGGGCAGGGCGGGCTGGAGCGCGGGTGCGACGTTGCGTCTCGCGTGTGCGGCGTTTAGGGCGCCGGTTCGTTGGCGGCGCGGCCGGGCAGGAGCGGGGGGGCAGGCGGGCCCCGGAGCAGGGCTGCGGCGCGGCGTCGGCCCTGTAGCGTTTCCAAAGGGTTTACTCTGTAGCGTGTGATGCAAAGCGGTGTGTTAAGAGCTTTCCTTTGGGGGAAAGAAGGAAAAAGAAAGGGGGGACGGGGGAAAAAAACACGGGAAAGAGAAAAAGAGCGTGCGTCAGTCGAAGTGTTTTGTTGGAAGCGAAACGCAATTTTCTCCCTTCGTTACAGAGGCGGCGGAAGCGACGATAGCGAGTGCTGACCAAGAGCCAAGGCGGACGAGCGAGCGAGCGGTTTTTTGCGCTTAGTCCCTAAGGGAGGGGCGGGCTGAAACGAGGAAGCAAGAACGCAGCAGCAGAGCCTCGATCTCCCCGGAAGCCGCGGCAGCAGGAGGCGTTCCGGCCCGGGTAACTAAGGTAACTCTCGATGCAGAACGTTCGTTATTTCGGCCTTCCGGAGGCGGCGCTGGGGACTAAGCGACCCGTTGCTGCCCTGCGGCTATCGTTAACCGTAGCTGCCTTAGTTTTGCTTCGGTCGTTTGTATTTTGTTTTGTTATCGTACACGCGTACGTAGAAAAGGAAAGATGGGATATTTAATTTCTAGATTCGTTGCCCCGGCTGAAGCTGAGGAGGCCAGAAAAACGTAAGCGAGCCGAAGTAATCAAATGAAAAGGAACCGAGCGAGAGCCGTCTCCGTCGCCCCAAAAGGGAAAGCCCCTTCCTCCCGGCGAGGAAGGTTCGCCGTTGATAGCGATCGGAATAACGGACGACCGACATCTAACGGCAGGTGCGTACGCGTTACGGAAAGGACGCCGCGTCCATCCGTCTCTGCGCGCGTGACTTTCTGCGTCTGCGAAGCGTCTTGGTGCTTTAAGAGCCCCAAGGCAGCAAATTCCTGTCTTAGGGGAACGGCGGTCAGGCGGCCAGAGAGAGAGGGAGAGGGAAGCGTGCGAATTGTAAAACGGAGAGGTGGCTTTCAGGAAGGCTCAGTTAGCGCGACCCCGGGTGAATTGCCTGGCAATGGCGTTTGGGGCAGCAGGAAGGCGGCAGCTAGAAGGAAAGTGAAAGCCTCGCGGAGTTAAGACTCCTTCTCGTCAGTTCCAGCTCCAAGCAATCTTAGGAGGATTTAATTTCCTCCAGCAGCGTTAAGCTGGCTTTGCCGGTATCGGCGCACCGTGATGGAAATGACGGGAAAGGAGTCAGGAACGGAACCGGAACGAGGAAGGTGACGCTGCTTTCGCTAAACCGGAAGGAGCGGCCGTAAAATCTGCTGCCCTCAAATTCCCGGGACGAGGCAAGGCTTTTTCAGTAAAGCTTTCCGCATCTGCTGACTCCGTGGGAGCAGCGCCGTTAGAAAAGAGCGGCAGGGAAAGCGGGTGCCGGTAGCATCGTCCTTCCATGCCCTTTGGGGCCGCAGCAAAAACTCTCCGGCTGCGGGAAGGGCTGTTCAGCAGCCGCCTGGGCTGTAACCGCCTGCGAGGCTTTTGCCTTTGAGAGCGCAGAGGCGATGCAGCCTGCTCGGTCGTGCCGAAAACGGGGACGCGGGAGGTTTCTGCAAGATTGATCTCCAGCGGCTGCTTAGTCGAACTTTCCCTTCGCAGCCAGCCCGACTGTCGTCGCGGCTCCCAAAAGAGGGCTTGGGGGAGGCGGTGTTTGTGGCTCGCCTGTTCTCGTTCATCTTGTGCGTGTGTGTGCGCGTGCGTGTGTGTGAGATGTGCTTGTGTGAATTTTTCTTTTTTGCCCTTCCTTCCCTCCTTCCCTCCTTCCCTCCTTCCCTCCTTCCCTCCTTCCCTCCTTCCCTCCTTCCCTCCTTCCCTCCTTCCCTCCTTCCCTCCTTCCCTCCTTCCCTCCTTCCCTCCTTCCGTTATTGGCTTTTCCTGGGCCTCCATCAGACCAGAGCTGTCACCTCCCAGCACAGGCTTTAGGCAAGACACGTTCTGCCAGCCACGAGCAGCTTAGCTTTGGCTGCCACAATTTCAGCTTAGCTTTACGCTCTCTGGCACTGCTGTTTTTTTCTTTTTTATAAATTGTGTTACTCCTAGGCGTTGGGCACGTCGGGGAACGACTGCGGGCTCCCGCCCTCAGCCCTTTGTCGGCAAGTTCTCGGGTGTCGAGAGCGGCCGGGGGACTCCGCGTGCCGGCGGAAAGCTTCTCTGCGCGCTCCTGACGGGGAGCCTTCGGCCGCGGGACGCTCGGCGGCGTCCTTCCCGCGCTCGTGAGTCGTAGGCCGCGGTTCGCGCGCCAGCAGGGCAGGGTGTGTGTGTGTGGGGGGGGGAATAGCGCCTGGCAGCCCGGCGGCTCCGGCGTCGCTGTTGCTAGCGGGGCCCCGAGGCCCGTGTGCGGCCTCGGCTGCCTGTCGGGAGCTTTCTTTTGGTGCGTTTGCCTGGCAAAAGCGGCGAGGGAGGCCTCAAGTAGGAATTTTCGCGCCTAGGCGGCTGAGCTGTGCCCCCAGCCAGCTGCCTTGGCCTCGCTTTGCCGCTTAGCGTCGTCACGGCGACTCGGGCGCCCGCGATAAAAACCGTTCCGGGGCTGAGGGGAGGCCCCGCGTTTGCCCCACTTGGTTGGGAGACCGTCGTTAAAGCTTGGGGGGGGGGGCGGGGGACACGAAGCTCCGAAAGGAGACTCTGCCGGTGACCTCGGCGGTCCGATTCGTTTGCAGGCTGACGTTCCGAGGGCCGGCGAGCGGCAGAGGAGCGGCTCAGCCCGTTCGCTTGATTTTGGCGATACTGTTTGAAGGAAGCGCGTAAGTACAGACGGGGTCTGGGGGGGTTTTTGCCCGAGACGGGAAAGAGCGAGGAAGATCGGAGAGTGCGGAGAAACTAGGTGCCGCGGGCACTGAGGCTGCGAAGGGCCGAGAGAATTTGGGCTTAAGCATCTGAAAGGGGCTGCTAACGCGCGAGGAGCGGTAAAATACCGTCGCTGAACAGCAGGCTCCTTTGCAGCCCTCCGTCCCCCTCGGCGGCCTTCTCGTTCCGTTTCCGCGCCTCCGTTCGGCTCCCCGTCCGCCCGTTTGCCTCCCTCTCCCTCTTCTGCCCTGCGCTGTCCCCTTTCTCTGTCCGCCTTTGCCTCCCTCTTTTTCCCTCGCCGCCTTTGTGGCCAGCTCTCCCCCCTTCTCGCTCTCTTCGGAATTGAGGTGCAAATGAGCCGTATTAAGATGCTGCTGTTGAAAGCTTTACGGGTTTCCCCACCGCCCGCCATTCCCCCCCCACCCCCCCCCAAAAAAAATGCATCTTGCTTTTCCTTTTTGGTTTATCATAACATGTAGATGCCGTAAATCTCTTGGAGACGGGGAAACATCTGTTTTACCGTCTCGTTCCTGTTTAACAAGCGCCATCTGCTATTAGGCTCTCAGGAGGGCAGCGATCGCGGAAGGACGCGTCTTTTGAGATGTGCCTTTGCAAAGGGGGTTCGGCCGCCTGGGGGGATGGATCGAAGCCTTTGAGGCTGCCTCCGATCTGTTTCATTTCGTTCTGAATTTCTTCCTTTCTTTGCTTTCTCCTAGGGCGTCTGTCAGCTAACGAGCAAAGAAGGTGGAACGGCCCGTCCGCGCGGGAGAACCGACGCACGGTAAACGCGAATACGCCAGACCTCCGCTACGTCACGGGCGTTTGTTTACGTCCGTGCGTTCGAATCTCTAGTTGCGCGTTCGGGACGCGGCATCTGCCCGGTGTCCGACTCCTCCGTGTAGCGCGGAAGGTGCTGTACAGCTGCCGGTCTCTACGGGAGGTTGTTAGCGAGGAGGAGAACGGCGTGTTCCGGCTCGCGGCCGCCAAACGGG
Organism: Apteryx mantelli; assembly: GCF_036417845.1. Lineage (NCBI taxonomy): Eukaryota > Metazoa > Chordata > Aves > Apterygiformes > Apterygidae > Apteryx > Apteryx mantelli. The sequence continues at coordinate 173,388,222 of NC_089979.1, forward strand.
CTCCTTTAGGTCCGCTTTCGGACTTGGGGCCTGCTTCGTCGGTCCGCTTGGACGCGGTTTCTCGGGGGGAACGCGAGCGCTTTCCCTGTGCTTTTCCCGTGTCGAAACCAACCGGTAGTTTATAGGCCGGAGCGGTTGTGCCGTACCTTCCTTTGAGAGGCGTTTCGTCCTCGTCTCGGGCTTCGGGGAAAATAAATTGGACGGAATTGCCGAAGGCGCGCCTTGAAATAGGCGGTAAATCCAGAAGCGTGTCTGGATTGCGAGGGGCTCGTGACTTGGTCTTTGTCCTCAACGTCTGCTTTTCTTTCGCTCTTCTTGCAGGCTTCCCTCCGACGATCGGCGTCGCTGCGGCGTCTCGTGTTTCACGGGCAGCGCTCTCTATTCAGTGAGGACGTGAGAACGCCTGCGCTCCCGGAGAGCCCGGGATCCCTGCTCCGGGCTGCTCGTTTGAGGCCTCTGTGCGGAGCGTTCTTTCTAGTTACGCGCCCCGCGTGAGCCTCTCCTTCGGCCGTTTTCCCAAGGCGTTGGAAATGCTTCCGGGAAACGCCGTCGTTTCCGAAACGTTTCGCCGTGCCCTTGCCGGTAGGGGATCCCGTGAGAGCGGGGAGAGGCGGCCGACGTCCGCGCGAGGAAAGAAGCGCGGCGCAAAGAAGGGACCTCTTTGGCCCGCCTGGTCCGCTTTGGAGAGTTTTCTTTTGCACCTGAAGATGGGGTCTGCGAGTGCCGCGCGCAGCGCACGCGTTTGTCCCCCCCCCCCCCCCCCCCGTTCTTTTAGCGAGACCGTGCGCGTCCTCGAGCTGTTTGTCCCGGGGGGGGAGTCGCTGCGGGAATTGCTGGGGAGGCCCTGACGGCGGGACGTGAGAAAGACGCCTTTGACCGCGTGCGTGCGGCCGAAGAAACGTCAGCCGAGGGATCCCGGTAAAGAACTGCTCGCCCGGGTTTGCTGCCTCGCAACGCGTCGTCGGAGTTTTTTACGAACGATCCTCCTCGGGGAAGCGCCCGTTCGTTCCGTGAATACGAGTGCAAAAACGCGCACGTTACCGACCCTTGAAAGCGAGTCCGTGGCGCTGGGGTGGCGTGCGTAGCCGAGCCTAAATCCCGTAGTAACGCCTTTCGATGTCGTTCTCTTCTACGAAAGCCCTTAGAGCAGATGAAAACGTTTCTCGCCCTCTTTGGTTTGTCGAACGGGCCGCGATCCCGAGAAAAACCTGCGGCGAAGGAGACGTAGTAGCGGGTTTCCCTAGAGAAGGTGTCTTGTGCTGTGCTCGAGGGCTTGCCGTGCGCTTTGTCCGAGGGCGGGCGGCGAATGCCCGCTTTCCTCTCGAGCGGCCCCTGGGGAGCAGAGAGTTGCGCCTCGGAGGCAAGCTGTTTCTTGCAGCTGGCTTTGAAGAAGCTGCCTAGCCGCGCAAAGTAACGGCAGCGCTGGGGAGTCGCTGGAAGCGCTTAAAAGAGCGTCTTTCCCTTTTCGAGAAGGCGATGCGCTTTCCTCACTAATCCCCGTAGTAACTAACGGAGCCAGGTAAGTGGTAGCTAGGTGAGCGAGCCGTTAGCCTTTCTCCCCTAGGAATAGCCTTTAGGCTGCGATCGCTGCTAGAAAGGGCCGGCTCTTTTCGAAACGGAACGAGCCTTTGGCGGCGCTACGGGACACGAGCTAAAAAGGTGATGGGAATAGTAACGTTTTCATGCTTTAACGTGCCAGACGTACTGTGTGCCAGCATCTCGTGCTGTTGAATAATAAAAACTGAGCAGTCTGTCGAGCAACTAGCGCGGCTTGCTTTGGCCTGTTTATTTCGTTTAACAATCGGTAAAGGCAGGAGGTGGGAAGTCCTAAAGAAGAACGGCCGCTTCTTGGACTGCTTGCAAATTGTCCCGTGAAGGAGGTGGTGGTGGTGGTGGGGGGGGGGGGTTGTTTGCTTGTTTGTTTCTTTTTTTTTAAGTGCAGCCTCTGCCTCTTTTTTGTCTGTGGAGTATTTTGCAACGACGTGCAAAGGAAAGCGCTGTTCCTGAAGCCTCCGGGAGAAGCGGCTCGAGCACGACACGCGGCGACTCTGCGCCTCGCAGCGGGCGCTGTAAATAAGGGCGGGTGAGCTGAGGCGAGGGCGCTGCGGAGCGCGGCGGCGGCGGCGGCGGGGTGCGGGTGCCGTGGGCAGAGGGGCGGGCAGAGGGGCGGGGCCGGAAGGCGACGGCTGCGGAGCGAAGGGCGGGAGGGTGGGGGAGCGCTGCACCACCCCGGCGCCGGGCATGCTGGGAGCGGTAGTCTTCCGGCACCGGGCTGCCGGGCGGCCATGTTGCTTTTGCGCCGGGCATGCTGGGAGCGGTAGTCTTCCGGCACCGGGCTGCCGGGCGGCCCTTTTAGTCTGCACGGCATGCCGGGAGCTATAGTTTTCTGGCAGGGGTTTTCCCGGCAGCCGTTTTAGTCTGCAGGGCGTGCCGGGAGGTGCAGTCTTCCCGTACCGGCCTTCTGGGAGACCGTGTTGCGCCTCCCGAGGTGGCGGGAGGTGCGGTTCTCTGTCGGCGGGCTTCCCGGCAGCTGTTCGCGTTGTGCTCTGGGGCAGGCCAGCAGCTGTACTTCCAGGTGCCTGTGCCTTCTCCGCCCTGCAGCAGTGGCCCGCTGGGGGGGTGTGTATGTGTGTGTGTTTTTGTGTGGTCCTTACCGGACACGTGTCGCTCGGGTGTCGAAAAAGCAGGACTGCACCGTGGCGCATGCACACGGCGGCCGGCCGTGCTCCCTGCTGCCCTCGGGGTGTCCAAAAAGCGGTATTGCACGAAAAGGGGGGGGCGCACGTGCGCACCGCGTTCTGCCGCGCTCACTGCTGCCCTCCGGTGTCCGAAAAGCGGTACTGCACCCGGTGGGGGGGGCGCGCGTGTGCTCTGTGTTCCGCCGCGCTCCCTGCTGCCACCCGGTGTCCGAAAAGCGGTACTGCACCCGGTGGGGGGGGCGCGCGTGTGCACCGCGCTCCGCCGCGCTCCCTGCTGCCACCCGGTGTCCGAAAAGCCGGTACTGCACCCGGTGGGGGGGGGCGCGCGTGCGCACACAGGCGGCGAGCACATGCTCAGTGCCGGGCGCCATGTTTGCCGCTACTCTCCGCCGTTTCGGTAACGGGTAAGCGAATGGCGCGTGCTCGTCGCCCCTTCCCGGTGCTCACGGAGCGGCCACGGGCGCGGGCAGCCTCGGGGCGCTCGCTGGGAGCCCCGGGCTGCCGCGGCGGGCTGCGGTTCGCACGCGTGAGCCGCCCGGCTGCAGCGCCGCGCCGCGAGCACGCGAGTGCGCCATTGCGGGTCTCGCCTCCCCCCCCGGCTCCCCCCCCGCCCCTGGGGCTCCCCCCGCTCCCCCCTCCCCTCGGGCCCCCCCCGCTCCCCCCTCCCCTCGGGCTCCCCTCGCTCCCCCCCTCCCCTCGGGCTCCCCTCGCTCCCCCCTCCCCTCGGGCTCCCCTCGCTCCCCCCGCCCCTCGGGCTCCCCTCGCTCCCCCCTCCCCTCGGGCTCCCCCTCGCTCCCCCCGCCCCTCGGGCTCCCCCGGCTCCCCCCGCCCCTCGGGCTCCCCTCGCTCCCCCCCGCCCCTCGGGCTCCCCCTCGCTCCCCCCGCCCCTCGGGCTCCCCCTCGCTCCCCCCGCCCCTCGGGCTCCCCCCTCGCTCCCCCCTCCCCTCGGGCTCCCCCGGCTCCCCCCCTCCCCTCGGGCTCCCCCGGCTCCCCCCTCCCCTCGGGGTCCCCCGGCGGCAGGGAAGCAAGATGGCGGCGAGCAGGGAGGGCGTTTTGGCCGGGCGGCGGCGGCGGGTGAGGACAGAGGCGGCGTGGAGGGAAGGACGTGGGGCCCCCGGTGAGGCGAGCGCGCAGGTTGGGGGGGCGCCGGGCGTGGGGCTGCGTCCTGCCCGCTGCGGCCGTCGCTGCGCGGAGGCGGCGGTGCGGGGCGAGTGTGTATGGGGGGGGGGCGGGCTGGGGCTGGGGCCGGGCGCCGGGAGCGGCGGGAGCGCGGGGCAGGGCGGGGCTGGAGCGCGGGTGCGACGTTGCGTCTCGCGTGTGCGGCGTTTAGGGCGCCGGTTCGTTGGCGGCGCGGCCGGGCAGGAGCGGGGGGGCAGGCGGGCCCCGGAGCAGGGCTGCGGCGCGGCGTCGGCCCTGTAGCGTTTCCAAAGGGTTTACTCTGTAGCGTGTGATGCAAAGCGGTGTGTTAAGAGCTTTCCTTTGGGGGAAAGAAGGAAAAAGAAAGGGGGGACGGGGGAAAAAAACACGGGAAAGAGAAAAAGAGCGTGCGTGAGTCGAAGTGTTTTGTTGGAAGCGAAACGCAATTTTCTCCCTTCGTTACAGAGGCGGCGGAAGCGACGATAGCGAGTGCTGACCAAGAGCCAAGGCGGACGAGCGAGCGAGCGGTTTTTTGCGCTTAGTCCCCTAAGGGAGGGGCGGGCTGAAACGAGGAAGCAAGAACGCAGCAGCAGAGCTCGATCTCCCCGGAAGCCGCGGCAGCAGGAGGCGTTCCGGCCCGGGTAACTAAGGTAACTCTCGATGCAGAACGTTCGTTATTTCGGCCTTCCGGAGGCGGCGCTGGGGACTAAGCGACCCGTTGCTGCCCTGCGGCTATCGTTAACCGTAGCTGCCTTAGTTTTGCTTCGGTCGTTTGTATTTTGTTTTGTTATCGTACACGCGTACGTAGAAAAGGAAAGATGGGATATTTAATTTCTAGATTCGTTGCCCCGGCTGAAGCTGAGGAGGCAGAAAAACGTAAGCGAGCCGAAGTAATCAATGAAAAGGAACCGAGCGAGAGCCGTCTCCGTCGCCCCAAAAGGGAAAGCCCCTTCCTCCCGGCGAGGAAGGTTCGCCGTTGATAGCGATCGGAATAACGGACGACCGACATCTAACGGCAGGTGCGTACGCGTTACGGAAAGGACGCCGCGTCCATCCGTCTCTGCGCGCGTGACTTTCTGCGTCTGCGAAGCGTCTTGGTGCTTTAAGAGCCCCAAGGCAGCAAATTCCTGTCTTAGGGGAACGGCGGTCAGGCGGCCAGAGAGAGAGGGAGAGGGAAGCGTGCGAATTGTAAAACGGAGAGGTGGCTTTCAGGAAGGCTCAGTTAGCGCGACCCCGGGTGAATTGCCTGGCAATGGCGTTTGGGGCAGCAGGAAGGCGGCAGCTAGAAGGAAAGTGAAAGCCTCGCGGAGTTAAGACTCCTTCTCGTCAGTTCCAGCTCCAAGCAATCTTAGGAGGATTTAATTTCCTCCAGCAGCGTTAAGCTGGCTTTGCCGGTATCGGCGCACCGTGATGGAAATGACGGGAAAGGAGTCAGGAACGGAACCGGAACGAGGAAGGTGACGCTGCTTTCGCTAAACCGAAGGAGCGGCCGTAAAAATCTGCTGCCCTCAAATTCCCGGGACGAGGCAAGGCTTTTTCAGTAAAGCTTTCCGCATCTGCTGACTCCGTGGGAGCAGCGCCGTTAGAAAAGAGCGGCAGGGAAAGCGGGTGCCGGTAGCATCGTCCTTCCATGCCCTTTGGGGCCGCAGCAAAAACTCTCCGGCTGCGGGAAGGGCTGTTCAGCAGCCGCCTGGGCTGTAACCGCCTGCGAGGCTTTTGCCTTTGAGAGCGCAGAGGCGATGCAGCCTGCTCGGTCGTGCCGAAAACGGGGACGCGGGAGGTTTCTGCAAGATTGATCTCCAGCGGCTGCTTAGTCGAACTTTCCCTTCGCAGCCAGCCCGACTGTCGTCGCGGCTCCCAAAAGAGGGCTTGGGGGAGGCGGTGTTTGTGGCTCGCCTGTTCTCGTTCATCTTGTGCGTGTGTGTGCGCGTGCGTGTGTGTGAGATGTGCTTGTGTGAATTTTTCTTTTTTGCCCTTCCTTCCCTCCTTCCCTCCTTCCCTCCTTCCCTCCTTCCCTCCTTCCCTCCTTCCCTCCTTCCTCCTTCCCTCCTTCCCTCCTTCCCTCCTTCCCTCCTTCCCTCCTTCCCTCCTTCCGTTATTGGCTTTTCTGGGCCTCCATCAGACAGAGCTGTCACCTCCCAGCACAGGCTTTAGGCAAGACACGTTCTGCCAGCCACGAGCAGCTTAGCTTTTGGCTGCCACAATTTCAGCTTAGCTTTACGCTCTCTGGCACTGCTGTTTTTTTCTTTTTTATAAATTGTGTTACTCCTAGGCGTTGGGCACGTCGGGGAACGACTGCGGGCTCCCCGCCCTCAGCCCTTTGTCGGCAAGTTCTCGGTGTCGAGAGCGGCCGGGGGACTCGCGTGCCGGCGGAAAGCTTCTCTGCGCGCTCCTGACGGGGAGCCTTCGGCGCGGGACGCTCGGCGGCGTCCTTCCCGCGCTCGTGAGTCGTAGGCCGCGGTTCGCGCGCCAGCAGGGCAGGGTGTGTGTGTGTGTGGGGGGGAATAGCGCCTGGCAGCCCGGCGGCTCCGGCGTCGCTGTTGCTAGCGGGGCCCCGAGGCCCGTGTGCGGCCTCGGCTGCCTGTCGGGAGCTTTCTTTTGGTGCGTTTGCCTGGCAAAAGCGGCGAGGGAGGCCTCAAGTAGGAATTTTCGCGCCTAGGCGGCTGAGCTGTGCCCCCAGCCAGCTGCCTTGGCCTCGCTTTGCCGCTTAGCGTCGTCACGGCGACTCGGGCGCCCCGCGATAAAAACCGTTCCGGGGCTGAGGGGAGGCCCCGCGTTTGCCCCACTTGGTTGGGAGACCGTCGTTAAAGCTTGGGGGGGGGGGGGGGGGCGGGGGACACGAAGCTCCGAAAGGAGACTCTGCCGGTGACCTCGGCGGTCCGATTCGTTTGCAGGCTGACGTTCCGAGGGCCGGCGAGCGGCAGAGGAGCGGCTCAGCCCGTTCGCTTGATTTTGGCGATACTGTTTGAAGGAAGCGCGTAAGTACAGACGGGGTCTGGGGGGGTTTTTGCCCGAGACGGGAAAGAGCGAGGAAGATCGGAGAGTGCGGAGAAACTAGGTGCCGCGGGCACTGAGGCTGCGAAGGGCCGAGAGAATTTGGGCTTAAGCATCTGAAAGGGGCTGCTAACGCGCGAGGAGCGGTAAAATACCGTCGCTGAACAGCAGGCTCCTTTGCAGCCCTCCGTCCCCCTCGGCGGCCTTCTCGTTCCGTTTCCGCGCCTCCGTTCGGCTCCCCGTCCGCCCGTTTGCCTCCCTCTCCCTCTTCTGCCCTGCGCTGTCCCCTTTCTCTGTCCGCCTTTGCCTCCCTCTTTTTCCCTCGCCGCCTTTGTGGCCAGCTCTCCCCCCTTCTCGCTCTCTTCGGAATTGAGGTGCAAATGAGCCGTATTAAGATGCTGCTGTTGAAAGCTTTACGGGTTTCCCCCACCGCCCGCCATTCCCCCCCCACCCCCCCCCCAAAAAAAATGCATCTTGCTTTTCCTTTTTGGTTTATCATAACATGTAGATGCCCGTAAATCTCTTGGAGACGGGGAAACATCTGTTTTACCGTCTCGTTCCTGTTTAACAAGCGCCATCTGCTATTAGGCTCTCAGGAGGGCAGCGATCGCGGAAGGACGCGTCTTTTGAGATGTGCCTTTGCAAAGGGGGTTCGGCCGCCTGGGGGGATGGATCGAAGCCTTTGAGGCTGCCTCCGATCTGTTTCATTTCGTTCTGAATTTCTTCCTTTCTTTGCTTTCTCCTAGGGCGTCTGTCAGCTAACGAGCAAAGAAGGTGGAACGGCCCGTCCGCGCGGGAGAACCGACGCACGGTAAACGCGAATACGCCAGACCTCCGCTACGTCACGGGCGTTTGTTTACGTCCGTGCGTTCGAATCTCTAGTTGCGCGTTCGGGACGCGGCATCTGCCCGGTGTCCGACTCCTCCGTGTAGCGCGGAAGGCGCTGTACAGCTGCCGGTCTCTACGGGAGGTTGTTAGCGAGGAGGAGAACGGCGTGTTCCGGCTCGCGGCCGCCAAACGGGCTCCTTTAGGTCCGCTTTCGGACTTGGGGCCTGCTTCGTCGGTCCGCTTGGACGCGGTTTCTCGGGGGGAACGCGAGCGCTTTCCCTGTGCTTTTCCCGTGTCGAAACCAACCGGTAGTTTATAGGCCGGAGCGGTTGTGCCGTACCTTCCTTTGAGAGGCGTTTCGTCCTCGTCTCGGGCTTCGGGGAAAATAAATTGGACGGAATTGCCGAAGGCGCGCCTTGAAATAGGCGGTAAATCCAGAAGCGTGTCTGGATTGCGAGGGGCTCGTGACTTGGTCTTTGTCCTCAACGTCTGCTTTTCTTTCGCTCTTCTTGCAGGCTTCCCTCCGACGATCGGCGTCGCTGCGGCGTCTCGTGTTTCACGGGCAGCGCTCTCTATTCAGTGAGGACGTGAGAACGCCTGCGCTCCCGGAGAGCCCGGGATCCCTGCTCCGGGCTGCTCGTTTGAGGCCTCTGTGCGGAGCGTTCTTTCTAGTTACGCGCCCCGCGTGAGCCTCTCCTTCGGCCGTTTTCCCAAGGCGTTGGAAATGCTTCCGGGAAACGCCGTCGTTTCCGAAACGTTTCGCCGTGCCCTTGCCGGTAGGGGATCCCGTGAGAGCGGGGAGAGGCGGCCGACGTCCGCGCGAGGAAAGAAGCGCGGCGCAAAGAAGGGACCTCTTTGGCCCGCCTGGTCCGCTTTGGAGAGTTTTCTTTTGCACCTGAAGATGGGGTCTGCGAGTGCCGCGCGCAGCGCACGCGTTTGTCCCCCCCCCCCCCCCCACCCCCGTTCTTTTAGCGAGACCGTGCGCGTCCTCGAGCTGTTTGTCCCGGGGGGGGAGTCGCTGCGGGAATTGCTGGGGAGGCCCTGACGGCGGGACGTGAGAAAGACGCCTTTGACCGCGTGCGTGCGGCCGAAGAAACGTCAGCCGAGGGATCCCGGTAAAGAACTGCTCGCCCGGGTTTGCTGCCTCGCAACGCGTCGTCGGAGTTTTTTACGAACGATCCTCCTCGGGGAAGCGCCCGTTCGTTCCGTGAATACGAGTGCAAAAACGCGCACGTTACCGACCCTTGAAAGCGAGTCCGTGGCGCTGGGGTGGCGTGCGTAGCCGAGCCTAAATCCCGTAGTAACGCCTTTCGATGTCGTTCTCTTCTACGAAAGCCCTTAGAGCAGATGAAAACGTTTCTCGCCCTCTTTGGTTTGTCGAACGGGCCGCGATCCCGAGAAAAACCTGCGGCGAAGGAGACGTAGTAGCGGGTTTCCCTAGAGAAGGTGTCTTGTGCTGTGCTCGAGGGCTTGCCGTGCGCTTTGTCCGAGGGCGGGCGGCGAATGCCCGCTTTCCTCTCGAGCGGCCCCTGGGGAGCAGAGAGTTGCGCCTCGGAGGCAAGCTGTTTCTTGCAGCTGGCTTTGAAGAAGCTGCCTAGCCGCGCAAAGTAACGGCAGCGCTGGGGAGTCGCTGGAAGCGCTTAAAAGAGCGTCTTTCCCTTTTCGAGAAGGCGATGCGCTTTCCTCACTAATCCCCGTAGTAACTAACGGAGCCAGGTAAGTGGTAGCTAGGTGAGCGAGCCGTTAGCCTTTCTCCCCTAGGAATAGCCTTTAGGCTGCGATCGCTGCTAGAAAGGGCCGGCTCTTTTCGAAACGGAACGAGCCTTTGGCGGCGCTACGGGACACGAGCTAAAAAGGTGATGGGAATAGTAACGTTTTCATGCTTTAACGTGCCAGACGTACTGTGTGCCAGCATCTCGTGCTGTTGAATAATAAAAACTGAGCAGTCTGTCGAGCAACTAGCGCGGCTTGCTTTGGCCTGTTTATTTCGTTTAACAATCGGTAAAGGCAGGAGGTGGGAAGTCCTAAAGAAGAACGGCCGCTTCTTGGACCGCTTGCAAATTGTCCCGTGAAGGAGGTGGTGGTGGTGGTGGTGGGGGGGGGGGTTGTTTGCTTGTTTGTTTCTTTTTTTTTAAGTGCAGCCTCTGCCTCTTTTTTGTCTGTGGAGTATTTTGCAACGACGTGCAAAGGAAAGCGCTGTTCCTGAAGCCTCCGGGAGAAGCGGCTCGAGCACGACACGCGGCGACTCTGCGCCTCGCAGCGGGCGCTGTAAATAAGGGCGGGTGAGCTGAGGCGAGGGCGCTGCGGGGCGCGGCGGCGGCGGCGGCGGGGTGCGGGTGCCGTGGGCAGAGGGGCGGGCAGAGGGGCGGGGCCGGAAGGCGACGGCTGCGGAGCGAAGGGCGGGAGGGTGGGGGAGCGCTGCACCACCCCGGCGCCGGGCATGCTGGGAGCGGTAGTCTTCCGGCACCGGGCTGCCGGGCGGCCATGTTGCTTTTGCGCCGGGCATGCTGGGAGCGGTAGTCTTCCGGCACCGGGCTGCCGGGCGGCCCTTTTAGTCTGCACGGCATGCCGGGAGCTATAGTTTTCTGGCAGGGGTTTTCCCGGCAGCCGTTTTAGTCTGCAGGGCGTGCCGGGAGGTGCAGTCTTCCCGTACCGGCCTTCTGGGAGACCGTGTTGCGCCTCCCGAGGTGGCGGGAGGTGCGGTTCTCTGTCGGCGGGCTTCCCGGCAGCTGTTCGCGTTGTGCTCTGGGGCAGGCCAGCAGCTGTACTTCCAGGTGCCTGTGCCTTCTCCGCCCTGCAGCAGTGGCCCGCTGGGGGGGTGTGTATGTGTGTGTGTTTTTGTGTGGTCCTTACCGGACACGTGTCGCTCGGGTGTCGAAAAAGCAGGACTGCACCGTGGCGCATGCACACGGCGGCCGGCCGTGCTCCCTGCTGCCCTCGGGGTGTCCAAAAAGCGGTATTGCACGAAAAGGGGGGGGCGCACGTGCGCACCGCGTTCTGCCGCGCTCACTGCTGCCCTCCGGTGTCCGAAAAGCGGTACTGCACCCGGTGGGGGGGGCGCGCGTGTGCTCTGTGTTCCGCCGCGCTCCCTGCTGCCACCCGGTGTCCGAAAAGCGGTACTGCACCCGGTGGGGGGGGCGCGCGTGTGCACCGCGCTCCGCCGCGCTCCCTGCTGCCACCCGGTGTCCGAAAAGCGGTACTGCACCCGGTGGGGGGGGGCGCGCGTGCGCACACAGGCGGCGAGCACATGCTCAGTGCCGGGCGCCATGTTTGCCGCTACTCTCCGCCGTTTCGGTAACGGGTAAGCGAATGGCGCGTGCTCGTCGCCCCTTCCCGGTGCTCACGGAGCGGCCACGGGCGCGGGCAGCCTCGGGGCGCTCGCTGGGAGCCCCGGGCTGCCGCGGCGGGCTGCGGTTCGCACGCGTGAGCCGCCCGGCTGCAGCGCCGCGCCGCGAGCACGCGAGTGCGCCATTGCGGGTCTCGCCTCCCCCCCCGGCTCCCCCCCCGCCCCTGGGGCTCCCCCCGCTCCCCCCTCCCCTCGGGCCCCCCCCGCTCCCCCCTCCCCTCGGGCTCCCCTCGCTCCCCCCTCCCCTCGGGCTCCCCTCGCTCCCCCCTCCCCTCGGGCTCCCCTCGCTCCCCCCGCCCCTCGGGCTCCCCTCGCTCCCCCCTCCCCTCGGGCTCCCCCTCGCTCCCCCCGCCCCTCGGGCTCCCCCGGCTCCCCCCGCCCCTCGGGCTCCCCTCGCTCCCCCCGCCCCTCGGGCTCCCCCTCGCTCCCCCCGCCCCTCGGGCTCCCCCTCGCTCCCCCCGCCCCTCGGGCTCCCCCTCGCTCCCCCCTCCCCTCGGGCTCCCCCTCGCTCCCCCCTCCCCTCGGGCTCCCCCGGCTCCCCCCTCCCCTCGGGCTCCCCCGGCTCCCCCCTCCCCTCGGGGTCCCCCGGCGGCAGGGAAGCAAGATGGCGGCGAGCAGGGAGGGCGTTTTGGCCGGGCGGCGGCGGCGGGTGAGGACAGAGGCGGCGTGGAGGGAAGGACGTGGGGCCCCCGGTGAGGCGAGCGCGCAGGTTGGGGGGGCGCCGGGCGTGGGGCTGCGTCCTGCCCGCTGCGGCCGTCGCTGCGCGGAGGCGGCGGTGCGGGGCGAGTGTGTATGGGGGGGGGGCGGGCTGGGGCTGGGGCCGGGCGCCGGGAGCGGCGGGAGCGCGGGGCAGGGCGGGCTGGAGCGCGGGTGCGACGTTGCGTCTCGCGTGTGCGGCGTTTAGGGCGCCGGTTCGTTGGCGGCGCGGCCGGGCAGGAGCGGGGGGGCAGGCGGGCCCCGGAGCAGGGCTGCGGCGCGGCGTCGGCCCTGTAGCGTTTCCAAAGGGTTTACTCTGTAGCGTGTGATGCAAAGCGGTGTGTTAAGAGCTTTCCTTTGGGGGAAAGAAGGAAAAAGAAAGGGGGGACGGGGGAAAAAAACACGGGAAAGAGAAAAAGAGCGTGCGTCAGTCGAAGTGTTTTGTTGGAAGCGAAACGCAATTTTCTCCCTTCGTTACAGAGGCGGCGGAAGCGACGATAGCGAGTGCTGACCAAGAGCCAAGGCGGACGAGCGAGCGAGCGGTTTTTTGCGCTTAGTCCCTAAGGGAGGGGCGGGCTGAAACGAGGAAGCAAGAACGCAGCAGCAGAGCCTCGATCTCCCCGGAAGCCGCGGCAGCAGGAGGCGTTCCGGCCCGGGTAACTAAGGTAACTCTCGATGCAGAACGTTCGTTATTTCGGCCTTCCGGAGGCGGCGCTGGGGACTAAGCGACCCGTTGCTGCCCTGCGGCTATCGTTAACCGTAGCTGCCTTAGTTTTGCTTCGGTCGTTTGTATTTTGTTTTGTTATCGTACACGCGTACGTAGAAAAGGAAAGATGGGATATTTAATTTCTAGATTCGTTGCCCCGGCTGAAGCTGAGGAGGCCAGAAAAACGTAAGCGAGCCGAAGTAATCAAATGAAAAGGAACCGAGCGAGAGCCGTCTCCGTCGCCCCAAAAGGGAAAGCCCCTTCCTCCCGGCGAGGAAGGTTCGCCGTTGATAGCGATCGGAATAACGGACGACCGACATCTAACGGCAGGTGCGTACGCGTTACGGAAAGGACGCCGCGTCCATCCGTCTCTGCGCGCGTGACTTTCTGCGTCTGCGAAGCGTCTTGGTGCTTTAAGAGCCCCAAGGCAGCAAATTCCTGTCTTAGGGGAACGGCGGTCAGGCGGCCAGAGAGAGAGGGAGAGGGAAGCGTGCGAATTGTAAAACGGAGAGGTGGCTTTCAGGAAGGCTCAGTTAGCGCGACCCCGGGTGAATTGCCTGGCAATGGCGTTTGGGGCAGCAGGAAGGCGGCAGCTAGAAGGAAAGTGAAAGCCTCGCGGAGTTAAGACTCCTTCTCGTCAGTTCCAGCTCCAAGCAATCTTAGGAGGATTTAATTTCCTCCAGCAGCGTTAAGCTGGCTTTGCCGGTATCGGCGCACCGTGATGGAAATGACGGGAAAGGAGTCAGGAACGGAACCGGAACGAGGAAGGTGACGCTGCTTTCGCTAAACCGGAAGGAGCGGCCGTAAAATCTGCTGCCCTCAAATTCCCGGGACGAGGCAAGGCTTTTTCAGTAAAGCTTTCCGCATCTGCTGACTCCGTGGGAGCAGCGCCGTTAGAAAAGAGCGGCAGGGAAAGCGGGTGCCGGTAGCATCGTCCTTCCATGCCCTTTGGGGCCGCAGCAAAAACTCTCCGGCTGCGGGAAGGGCTGTTCAGCAGCCGCCTGGGCTGTAACCGCCTGCGAGGCTTTTGCCTTTGAGAGCGCAGAGGCGATGCAGCCTGCTCGGTCGTGCCGAAAACGGGGACGCGGGAGGTTTCTGCAAGATTGATCTCCAGCGGCTGCTTAGTCGAACTTTCCCTTCGCAGCCAGCCCGACTGTCGTCGCGGCTCCCAAAAGAGGGCTTGGGGGAGGCGGTGTTTGTGGCTCGCCTGTTCTCGTTCATCTTGTGCGTGTGTGTGCGCGTGCGTGTGTGTGAGATGTGCTTGTGTGAATTTTTCTTTTTTGCCCTTCCTTCCCTCCTTCCCTCCTTCCCTCCTTCCCTCCTTCCCTCCTTCCCTCCTTCCCTCCTTCCCTCCTTCCCTCCTTCCCTCCTTCCCTCCTTCCCTCCTTCCCTCCTTCCCTCCTTCCCTCCTTCCCTCCTTCCGTTATTGGCTTTTCCTGGGCCTCCATCAGACCAGAGCTGTCACCTCCCAGCACAGGCTTTAGGCAAGACACGTTCTGCCAGCCACGAGCAGCTTAGCTTTGGCTGCCACAATTTCAGCTTAGCTTTACGCTCTCTGGCACTGCTGTTTTTTTCTTTTTTATAAATTGTGTTACTCCTAGGCGTTGGGCACGTCGGGGAACGACTGCGGGCTCCCGCCCTCAGCCCTTTGTCGGCAAGTTCTCGGGTGTCGAGAGCGGCCGGGGGACTCCGCGTGCCGGCGGAAAGCTTCTCTGCGCGCTCCTGACGGGGAGCCTTCGGCCGCGGGACGCTCGGCGGCGTCCTTCCCGCGCTCGTGAGTCGTAGGCCGCGGTTCGCGCGCCAGCAGGGCAGGGTGTGTGTGTGTGGGGGGGGGAATAGCGCCTGGCAGCCCGGCGGCTCCGGCGTCGCTGTTGCTAGCGGGGCCCCGAGGCCCGTGTGCGGCCTCGGCTGCCTGTCGGGAGCTTTCTTTTGGTGCGTTTGCCTGGCAAAAGCGGCGAGGGAGGCCTCAAGTAGGAATTTTCGCGCCTAGGCGGCTGAGCTGTGCCCCCAGCCAGCTGCCTTGGCCTCGCTTTGCCGCTTAGCGTCGTCACGGCGACTCGGGCGCCCGCGATAAAAACCGTTCCGGGGCTGAGGGGAGGCCCCGCGTTTGCCCCGCTTGGTTGGGAGACCGTCGTTAAAGCTTGGGGGGGGGGGGGCGGGGGACACGAAGCTCCGAAAGGAGACTCTGCCGGTGACCTCGGCGGTCCGATTCGTTTGCAGGCTGACGTTCCGAGGGCCGGCGAGCGGCAGAGGAGCGGCTCAGCCCGTTCGCTTGATTTTGGCGATACTGTTTGAAGGAAGCGCGTAAGTACAGACGGGGTCTGGGGGGGTTTTTGCCCGAGACGGGAAAGAGCGAGGAAGATCGGAGAGCGCGGAGAAACTAGGTGCCGCGGGCACTGAGGCTGCGAAGGGCCGAGAGAATTTGGGCTTAAGCATCTGAAAGGGGCTGCTAACGCGCGAGGAGCGGTAAAATACCGTCGCTGAACAGCAGGCTCCTTTGCAGCCCTCCGTCCCCCTCGGCGGCCTTCTCGTTCCGTTTCCGCGCCTCCGTTCGGCTCCCCGTCCGCCCGTTTGCCTCCCTCTCCCTCTTCTGCCCTGCGCTGTCCCCTTTCTCTGTCCGCCTTTGCCTCCCTCTTTTTCCCTCGCCGCCTTTGTGGCCAGCTCTCCCCCCTTCTCGCTCTCTTCGGAATTGAGGTGCAAATGAGCCGTATTAAGATGCTGCTGTTGAAAGCTTTACGGGTTTCCCCACCGCCCGCCATTCCCCCCCCACCCCCCCCCAAAAAAAATGCATCTTGCTTTTCCTTTTTGGTTTATCATAACATGTAGATGCCGTAAATCTCTTGGAGACGGGGAAACATCTGTTTTACCGTCTCGTTCCTGTTTAACAAGCGCCATCTGCTATTAGGCTCTCAGGAGGGCAGCGATCGCGGAAGGACGCGTCTTTTGAGATGTGCCTTTGCAAAGGGGGTTCGGCCGCCTGGGGGGATGGATCGAAGCCTTTGAGGCTGCCTCCGATCTGTTTCATTTCGTTCTGAATTTCTTCCTTTCTTTGCTTTCTCCTAGGGCGTCTGTCAGCTAACGAGCAAAGAAGGTGGAACGGCCCGTCCGCGCGGGAGAACCGACGCACGGTAAACGCGAATACGCCAGACCTCCGCTACGTCACGGGCGTTTGTTTACGTCCGTGCGTTCGAATCTCTAGTTGCGCGTTCGGGACGCGGCATCTGCCCGGTGTCCGACTCCTCCGTGTAGCGCGGAAGGCGCTGTACAGCTGCCGGTCTCTACGGGAGGTTGTTAGCGAGGAGGAGAACGGCGTGTTCCGGCTCGCGGCCGCCAAACGGGCTCCTTTAGGTCCGCTTTCGGACTTGGGGCCTGCTTCGTCGGTCCGCTTGGACGCGGTTTCTCGGGGGGAACGCGAGCGCTTTCCCTGTGCTTTTCCCGTGTCGAAACCAACCGGTAGTTTATAGGCCGGAGCGGTTGTGCCGTACCTTCCTTTGAGAGGCGTTTCGTCCTCGTCTCGGGCTTCGGGGAAAATAAATTGGACGGAATTGCCGAAGGCGCGCCTTGAAATAGGCGGTAAATCCAGAAGCGTGTCTGGATTGCGAGGGGCTCGTGACTTGGTCTTTGTCCTCAACGTCTGCTTTTCTTTCGCTCTTCTTGCAGGCTTCCCTCCGACGATCGGCGTCGCTGCGGCGTCTCGTGTTTCACGGGCAGCGCTCTCTATTCAGTGAGGACGTGAGAACGCCTGCGCTCCCGGAGAGCCCGGGATCCCTGCTCCGGGCTGCTCGTTTGAGGCCTCTGTGCGGAGCGTTCTTTCTAGTTACGCGCCCCGCGTGAGCCTCTCCTTCGGCCGTTTTCCCAAGGCGTTGGAAATGCTTCCGGGAAACGCCGTCGTTTCCGAAACGTTTCGCCGTGCCCTTGCCGGTAGGGGATCCCGTGAGAGCGGGGAGAGGCGGCCGACGTCCGCGCGAGGAAAGAAGCGCGGCGCAAAGAAGGGACCTCTTTGGCCCGCCTGGTCCGCTTTGGAGAGTTTTCTTTTGCACCTGAAGATGGGGTCTGCGAGTGCCGCGCGCAGCGCACGCGTTTGTCCCCCCCCCCCCCCCCCCGTTCTTTTAGCGAGACCGTGCGCGTCCTCGAGCTGTTTGTCCCGGGGGGGGAGTCGCTGCGGGAATTGCTGGGGAGGCCCTGACGGCGGGACGTGAGAAAGACGCCTTTGACCGCGTGCGTGCGGCCGAAGAAACGTCAGCCGAGGGATCCCGGTAAAGAACTGCTCGCCCGGGTTTGCTGCCTCGCAACGCGTCGTCGGAGTTTTTTACGAACGATCCTCCTCGGGGAAGCGCCCGTTCGTTCCGTGAATACGAGTGCAAAAACGCGCACGTTACCGACCCTTGAAAGCGAGTCCGTGGCGCTGGGGTGGCGTGCGTAGCCGAGCCTAAATCCCGTAGTAACGCCTTTCGATGTCGTTCTCTTCTACGAAAGCCCTTAGAGCAGATGAAAACGTTTCTCGCCCTCTTTGGTTTGTCGAACGGGCCGCGATCCCGAGAAAAACCTGCGGCGAAGGAGACGTAGTAGCGGGTTTCCCTAGAGAAGGTGTCTTGTGCTGTGCTCGAGGGCTTGCCGTGCGCTTTGTCCGAGGGCGGGCGGCGAATGCCCGCTTTCCTCTCGAGCGGCCCCTGGGGAGCAGAGAGTTGCGCCTCGGAGGCAAGCTGTTTCTTGCAGCTGGCTTTGAAGAAGCTGCCTAGCCGCGCAAAGTAACGGCAGCGCTGGGGAGTCGCTGGAAGCGCTTAAAAGAGCGTCTTTCCCTTTTCGAGAAGGCGATGCGCTTTCCTCGCTAATCCCCGTAGTAACTAACGGAGCCAGGTAAGTGGTAGCTAGGTGAGCGAGCCGTTAGCCTTTCTCCCCTAGGAATAGCCTTTAGGCTGCGATCGCTGCTAGAAAGGGCCGGCTCTTTTCGAAACGGAACGAGCCTTTGGCGGCGCTACGGGACACGAGCTAAAAAGGTGATGGGAATAGTAACGTTTTCATGCTTTAACGTGCCAGACGTACTGTGTGCCAGCATCTCGTGCTGTTGAATAATAAAAACTGAGCAGTCTGTCGAGCAACTAGCGCGGCTTGCTTTGGCCTGTTTATTTCGTTTAACAATCGGTAAAGGCAGGAGGTGGGAAGTCCTAAAGAAGAACGGCCGCTTCTTGGACCGCTTGCAAATTGTCCCGTGAAGGAGGTGGTGGTGGTGGTGGGGGGGGGGGGGGGTTGTTTGCTTGTTTGTTTCTTTTTTTTTAAGTGCAGCCTCTGCCTCTTTTTTGTCTGTGGAGTATTTTGCAACGACGTGCAAAGGAAAGCGCTGTTCCTGAAGCCTCCGGGAGAAGCGGCTCGAGCACGACACGCGGCGACTCTGCGCCTCGCAGCGGGCGCTGTAAATAAGGGCGGGTGAGCTGAGGCGAGGGCGCTGCGGGGCGCGGCGGCGGCGGCGGGGTGCGGGTGCCGCGGGCAGAGGGGCGGGCAGAGGGGCGGGGCCGGAAGGCGACGGCTGCGGAGCGAAGGGCGGGAGGGTGGGGGAGCGCTGCACCACCCCGGCGCCGGGCATGCTGGGAGCGGTAGTCTTCCGGCACCGGGCTGCCGGGCGGCCCTTTTAGTCTGCACGGCATGCCGGGAGCTATAGTTTTCTGGCAGGGGTTTTCCCGGCAGCCGTTTTAGTCTGCAGGGCGTGCCGGGAGGTGCAGTCTTCCCGTACCGGCCTTCTGGGAGACCGTGTTGCGCCTCCCGAGGTGGCGGGAGGTGCGGTTCTCTGTCGGCGGGCTTCCCGGCAGCTGTTCGCGTTGTGCTCTGGGGCAGGCCAGCAGCTGTACTTCCAGGTGCCTGTGCCTTCTCCGCCCTGCAGCAGTGGCCCGCTGGGGGGGTGTGTATGTGTGTGTGTTTTTGTGTGGTCCTTACCGGACACGTGTCGCTCGGGTGTCGAAAAAGCAGGACTGCACCGTGGCGCATGCACACGGCGGCCGGCCGTGCTCCCTGCTGCCCTCGGGGTGTCCAAAAAGCGGTATTGCACGAAAAGGGGGGGGCGCACGTGCGCACCGCGTTCTGCCGCGCTCACTGCTGCCCTCCGGTGTCCGAAAAGCGGTACTGCACCCGGTGGGGGGGGCGCGCGTGTGCTCTGTGTTCCGCCGCGCTCCCTGCTGCCACCCGGTGTCCGAAAAGCGGTACTGCACCCGGTGGGGGGGGCGCGCGTGCGCACACAGGCGGCGAGCACATGCTCAGTGCCGGGCGCCATGTTTGCCGCTACTCTCCGCCGTTTCGGTAACGGGTAAGCGAATGGCGCGTGCTCGTCGCCCCTTCCCGGTGCTCACGGAGCGGCCACGGGCGCGGGCAGCCTCGGGGCGCTCGCTGGGAGCCCCGGGCTGCCGCGGCGGGCTGCGGTTCGCACGCGTGAGCCGCCCGGCTGCAGCGCCGCGCCGCGAGCACGCGAGTGCGCCATTGCGGGTCTCGCCTCCCCCCCCGGCTCCCCCCCCGCCCCTGGGGCTCCCCCCGCTCCCCCCTCCCCTCGGGCTCCCCCCCGCTCCCCCCGCCCCTCGGGCTCCCCTCGCTCCCCCCGCCCCTCGGGCTCCCCTCGCTCCCCCCGCCCCTCGGGCTCCCCTCGCTCCCCCCTCCCCTCGGGCTCCCCCTCGCTCCCCCCGCCCCTCGGGCTCCCCCGGCTCCCCCCGCCCCTCGGGCTCCCCTCGCTCCCCCCTCCCCTCGGGCTCCCCCGGCTCCCCCCTCCCCTCGGGCTCCCCCGGCTCCCCCCTCCCCTCGGGGTCCCCCGGCGGCAGGGAAGCAAGATGGCGGCGAGCAGGGAGGGCGTTTTGGCCGGGCGGCGGCGGCGGGTGAGGACAGAGGCGGCGTGGAGGGAAGGACGTGGGGCCCCCGGTGAGGCGAGCGCGCAGGTTGGGGGGGCGCCGGGCGTGGGGCTGCGTCCTGCCCGCTGCGGCCGTCGCTGCGCGGAGGCGGCGGTGCGGGGTGAGTGTGTATGGGGGGGGGGCGGGCTGGGGCTGGGGCCGGGCGCCGGGAGCGGCGGGAGCGCGGGGCAGGGCGGGCTGGAGCGCGGGTGCGACGTTGCGTCTCGCGTGTGCGGCGTTTAGGGCGCCGGTTCGTTGGCGGCGCGGCCGGGCAGGAGCGGGGGGGCAGGCGGGCCCCGGAGCAGGGCTGCGGCGCGGCGTCGGCCCTGTAGCGTTTCCAAAGGGTTTACTCTGTAGTGTGTGATGCAAAGCGGTGTGTTAAGAGCTTTCCTTTGGGGGAAAGAAGGAAAAAGAAAGGGGGGACGGGGGAAAAAAACACGGGAAAGAGAAAAAGAGCGTGCGTGAGTCGAAGTGTTTTGTTGGAAGCGAAACGCAATTTTCTCCCTTCGTTACAGAGGCGGCGGAAGCGACGATAGCGAGTGCTGACCAAGAGCCAAGGCGGACGAGCGAGCGAGCGGTTTTTTGCGCTTAGTCCCTAAGGGAGGGGCGGGCTGAAACGAGGAAGCAAGAACGCAGCAGCAGAGCCTCGATCTCCCCGGAAGCCGCGGCAGCAGGAGGCGTTCCGGCCCGGGTAACTAAGGTAACTCTCGATGCAGAACGTTCGTTATTTCGGCCTTCCGGAGGCGGCGCTGGGGACTAAGCGACCCGTTGCTGCCCTGCGGCTATCGTTAACCGTAGCTGCCTTAGTTTTGCTTCGGTCGTTTGTATTTTGTTTTGTTATCGTACACGCGTACGTAGAAAAGGAAAGATGGGATATTTAATTTCTAGATTCGTTGCCCCGGCTGAAGCTGAGGAGGCCAGAAAAACGTAAGCGAGCCGAAGTAATCAAATGAAAAGGAACCGAGCGAGAGCCGTCTCCGTCGCCCCAAAAGGGAAAGCCCCTTCCTCCCGGCGAGGAAGGTTCGCCGTTGATAGCGATCGGAATAACGGACGACCGACATCTAACGGCAGGTGCGTACGCGTTACGGAAAGGACGCCGCGTCCATCCGTCTCTGCGCGCGTGACTTTCTGCGTCTGCGAAGCGTCTTGGTGCTTTAAGAGCCCCAAGGCAGCAAATTCCTGTCTTAGGGGAACGGCGGTCAGGCGGCCAGAGAGAGAGGGAGAGGGAAGCGTGCGAATTGTAAAACGGAGAGGTGGCTTTCAGGAAGGCTCAGTTAGCGCGACCCCGGGTGAATTGCCTGGCAATGGCGTTTGGGGCAGCAGGAAGGCGGCAGCTAGAAGGAAAGTGAAAGCCTCGCGGAGTTAAGACTCCTTCTCGTCAGTTCCAGCTCCAAGCAATCTTAGGAGGATTTAATTTCCTCCAGCAGCGTTAAGCTGGCTTTGCCGGTATCGGCGCACCGTGATGGAAATGACGGGAAAGGAGTCAGGAACGGAACCGGAACGAGGAAGGTGACGCTGCTTTCGCTAAACCGGAAGGAGCGGCCGTAAAATCTGCTGCCCTCAAATTCCCGGGACGAGGCAAGGCTTTTTCAGTAAAGCTTTCCGCATCTGCTGACTCCGTGGGAGCAGCGCCGTTAGAAAAGAGCGGCAGGGAAAGCGGGTGCCGGTAGCATCGTCCTTCCATGCCCTTTGGGGCCGCAGCAAAAACTCTCCGGCTGCGGGAAGGGCTGTTCAGCAGCCGCCTGGGCTGTAACCGCCTGCGAGGCTTTTGCCTTTGAGAGCGCAGAGGCGATGCAGCCTGCTCGGTCGTGCCGAAAACGGGGACGCGGGAGGTTTCTGCAAGATTGATCTCCAGCGGCTGCTTAGTCGAACTTTCCCTTCGCAGCCAGCCCGACTGTCGTCGCGGCTCCCAAAAGAGGGCTTGGGGGAGGCGGTGTTTGTGGCTCGCCTGTTCTCGTTCATCTTGTGCGTGTGTGTGCGCGTGCGTGTGTGTGAGATGTGCTTGTGTGAATTTTTCTTTTTTGCCCTTCCTTCCCTCCTTCCCTCCTTCCCTCCTTCCCTCCTTCCCTCCTTCCCTCCTTCCCTCCTTCCCTCCTTCCCTCCTTCCCTCCTTCCGTTATTGGCTTTTCCTGGGCCTCCATCAGACCAGAGCTGTCACCTCCCAGCACAGGCTTTAGGCAAGACACGTTCTGCCAGCCACGAGCAGCTTAGCTTTGGCTGCCACAATTTCAGCTTAGCTTTACGCTCTCTGGCACTGCTGTTTTTTTCTTTTTTATAAATTGTGTTACTCCTAGGCGTTGGGCACGTCGGGGAACGACTGCGGGCTCCCGCCCTCAGCCCTTTGTCGGCAAGTTCTCGGGTGTCGAGAGCGGCCGGGGGACTCCGCGTGCCGGCGGAAAGCTTCTCTGCGCGCTCCTGACGGGGAGCCTTCGGCCGCGGGACGCTCGGCGGCGTCCTTCCCGCGCTCGTGAGTCGTAGGCCGCGGTTCGCGCGCCAGCAGGGCAGGGTGTGTGTGTGTGTGTGGGGGAATAGCGCCTGGCAGCCCGGCGGCTCCGGCGTCGCTGTTGCTAGCGGGGCCCCGAGGCCCGTGTGCGGCCTCGGCTGCCTGTCGGGAGCTTTCTTTTGGTGCGTTTGCCTGGCAAAAGCGGCGAGGGAGGCCTCAAGTAGGAATTTTCGCGCCTAGGCGGCTGAGCTGTGCCCCCAGCCAGCTGCCTTGGCCTCGCTTTGCCGCTTAGCGTCGTCACGGCGACTCGGGCGCCCGCGATAAAAACCGTTCCGGGGCTGAGGGGAGGCCCCGCGTTTGCCCCGCTTGGTTGGGAGACCGTCGTTAAAGCTTGGGGGGGGGGGGGCGGGGGACACGAAGCTCCGAAAGGAGACTCTGCCGGTGACCTCGGCGGTCCGATTCGTTTGCAGGCTGACGTTCCGAGGGCCGGCGAGCGGCAGAGGAGCGGCTCAGCCCGTTCGCTTGATTTTGGCGATACTGTTTGAAGGAAGCGCGTAAGTACAGACGGGGTCTGGGGGGGTTTTTGCCCGAGACGGGAAAGAGCGAGGAAGATCGGAGAGTGCGGAGAAACTAGGTGCCGCGGGCACTGAGGCTGCGAAGGGCCGAGAGAATTTGGGCTTAAGCATCTGAAAGGGGCTGCTAACGCGCGAGGAGCGGTAAAATACCGTCGCTGAACAGCAGGCTCCTTTGCAGCCCTCCGTCCCCCTCGGCGGCCTTCTCGTTCCGTTTCCGCGCCTCCGTTCGGCTCCCCGTCCGCCCGTTTGCCTCCCTCTCCCTCTTCTGCCCTGCGCTGTCCCCTTTCTCTGTCCGCCTTTGCCTCCCTCTTTTTCCCTCGCCGCCTTTGTGGCCAGCTCTCCCCCCTTCTCGCTCTCTTCGGAATTGAGGTGCAAATGAGCCGTATTAAGATGCTGCTGTTGAAAGCTTTACGGGTTTCCCCACCGCCCGCCATTCCCCCCCCACCCCCCCCCAAAAAAAATGCATCTTGCTTTTCCTTTTTGGTTTATCATAACATGTAGATGCCGTAAATCTCTTGGAGACGGGGAAACATCTGTTTTACCGTCTCGTTCCTGTTTAACAAGCGCCATCTGCTATTAGGCTCTCAGGAGGGCAGCGATCGCGGAAGGACGCGTCTTTTGAGATGTGCCTTTGCAAAGGGGGTTCGGCCGCCTGGGGGGATGGATCGAAGCCTTTGAGGCTGCCTCCGATCTGTTTCATTTCGTTCTGAATTTCTTCCTTTCTTTGCTTTCTCCTAGGGCGTCTGTCAGCTAACGAGCAAAGAAGGTGGAACGGCCCGTCCGCGCGGGAGAACCGACGCACGGTAAACGCGAATACGCCAGACCTCCGCTACGTCACGGGCGTTTGTTTACGTCCGTGCGTTCGAATCTCTAGTTGCGCGTTCGGGACGCGGCATCTGCCCGGTGTCCGACTCCTCCGTGTAGCGCGGAAGGCGCTGTACAGCTGCCGGTCTCTACGGGAGGTTGTTAGCGAGGAGGAGAACGGCGTGTTCCGGCTCGCGGCCGCCAAACGGGCTCCTTTAGGTCCGCTTTCGGACTTGGGGCCTGCTTCGTCGGTCCGCTTGGACGCGGTTTCTCGGGGGGAACGCGAGCGCTTTCCCTGTGCTTTTCCCGTGTCGAAACCAACCGGTAGTTTATAGGCCGGAGCGGTTGTGCCGTACCTTCCTTTGAGAGGCGTTTCGTCCTCGTCTCGGGCTTCGGGGAAAATAAATTGGACGGAATTGCCGAAGGCGCGCCTTGAAATAGGCGGTAAATCCAGAAGCGTGTCTGGATTGCGAGGGGCTCGTGACTTGGTCTTTGTCCTCAACGTCTGCTTTTCTTTCGCTCTTCTTGCAGGCTTCCCTCCGACGATCGGCGTCGCTGCGGCGTCTCGTGTTTCACGGGCAGCGCTCTCTATTCAGTGAGGACGTGAGAACGCCTGCGCTCCCGAGAGCCCGGGATCCCTGCTCCGGGCTGCTCGTTTGAGGCCTCTGTGCGGAGCGTTCTTTCTAGTTACGCGCCCCGCGTGAGCCTCTCCTTCGGCCGTTTTCCCAAGGCGTTGGAAATGCTTCCGGGAAACGCCGTCGTTTCCGAAACGTTTCGCCGTGCCCTTGCCGGTAGGGGATCCCGTGAGAGCGGGGAGAGGCGGCCGACGTCCGCGCGAGGAAAGAAGCGCGGCGCAAAGAAGGGACCTCTTTGGCCCGCCTGGTCCGCTTTGGAGAGTTTTCTTTTGCACCTGAAGATGGGGTCTGCGAGTGCCGCGCGCAGCGCACGCGTTTGTCCCCCCCCCCCCCCCCCGTTCTTTTAGCGAGACCGTGCGCGTCCTCGAGCTGTTTGTCCCGGGGGGGGAGTCGCTGCGGGAATTGCTGGGGAGGCCCTGACGGCGGGACGTGAGAAAGACGCCTTTGACCGCGTGCGTGCGGCCGAAGAAACGTCAGCCGAGGGATCCCGGTAAAGAACTGCTCGCCCGGGTTTGCTGCCTCGCAACGCGTCGTCGGAGTTTTTTACGAACGATCCTCCTCGGGGAAGCGCCCGTTCGTTCCGTGAATACGAGTGCAAAAACGCGCACGTTACCGACCCTTGAAAGCGAGTCCGTGGCGCTGGGGTGGCGTGCGTAGCCGAGCCTAAATCCCGTAGTAACGCCTTTCGATGTCGTTCTCTTCTACGAAAGCCCTTAGAGCAGATGAAAACGTTTCTCGCCCTCTTTGGTTTGTCGAACGGGCCGCGATCCCGAGAAAAACCTGCGGCGAAGGAGACGTAGTAGCGGGTTTCCCTAGAGAAGGTGTCTTGTGCTGTGCTCGAGGGCTTGCCGTGCGCTTTGTCCGAGGGCGGGCGGCGAATGCCCGCTTTCCTCTCGAGCGGCCCCTGGGGAGCAGAGAGTTGCGCCTCGGAGGCAAGCTGTTTCTTGCAGCTGGCTTTGAAGAAGCTGCCTAGCCGCGCAAAGTAACAGCAGCGCTGGGGAGTCGCTGGAAGCGCTTAAAAGAGCGTCTTTCCCTTTTCGAGAAGGCGATGCGCTTTCCTCGCTAATCCCCGTAGTAACTAACGGAGCCAGGTAAGTGGTAGCTAGGTGAGCGAGCCGTTAGCCTTTCTCCCCTAGGAATAGCCTTTAGGCTGCGATCGCTGCTAGAAAGGGCCGGCTCTTTTCGAAACGGAACGAGCCTTTGGCGGCGCTACGGGACACGAGCTAAAAAGGTGATGGGAATAGTAACGTTTTCATGCTTTAACGTGCCAGACGTACTGTGTGCCAGCATCTCGTGCTGTTGAATAATAAAAACTGAGCAGTCTGTCGAGCAACTAGCGCGGCTTGCTTTGGCCTGTTTATTTCGTTTAACAATCGGTAAAGGCAGGAGGTGGGAAGTCCTAAAGAAGAACGGCCGCTTCTTGGACCGCTTGCAAATTGTCCCGTGAAGGAGGTGGTGGTGGTGGTGGTGGGGGGGGGGTTGTTTGCTTGTTTGTTTCTTTTTTTTTAAGTGCAGCCTCTGCCTCTTTTTTGTCTGTGGAGTATTTTGCAACGACGTGCAAAGGAAAGCGCTGTTCCTGAAGCCTCCGGGAGAAGCGGCTCGAGCACGACACGCGGCGACTCTGCGCCTCGCAGCGGGCGCTGTAAATAAGGGCGGGTGAGCTGAGGCGAGGGCGCTGCGGGGCGCGGCGGCGGCGGCGGGGTGCGGGTGCCGCGGGCAGAGGGGCGGGCAGAGGGGCGGGGCCGGAAGGCGACGGCTGCGGAGCGAAGGGCGGGAGGGTGGGGGAGCGCTGCACCACCCCGGCGCCGGGCATGCTGGGAGCGGTAGTCTTCCGGCACCGGGCTGCCGGGCGGCCATGTTGCTTTTGCGCCGGGCATGCTGGGAGCGGTAGTCTTCCGGCACCGGGCTGCCGGGCGGCCCTTTTAGTCTGCACGGCATGCCGGGAGCTATAGTTTTCTGGCAGGGGTTTTCCCGGCAGCCGTTTTAGTCTGCAGGGCGTGCCGGGAGGTGCAGTCTTCCCGTACCGGCCTTCTGGGAGACCGTGTTGCGCCTCCCGAGGTGGCGGGAGGTGCGGTTCTCTGTCGGCGGGCTTCCCGGCAGCTGTTCGCGTTGTGCTCTGGGGCAGGCCAGCAGCTGTACTTCCAGGTGCCTGTGCCTTCTCCGCCCTGCAGCAGTGGCCCGCTGGGGGGGTGTGTATGTGTGTGTGTTTTTGTGTGGTCCTTACCGGACACGTGTCGCTCGGGTGTCGAAAAAGCAGGACTGCACCGTGGCGCATGCACACGGCGGCCGGCCGTGCTCCCTGCTGCCCTCGGGGTGTCCAAAAAGCGGTATTGCACGAAAAGGGGGGGGCGCACGTGCGCACCGCGTTCTGCCGCGCTCACTGCTGCCCTCCGGTGTCCGAAAAGCGGTACTGCACCCGGTGGGGGGGGCGCGCGTGTGCTCTGTGTTCCGCCGCGCTCCCTGCTGCCACCCGGTGTCCGAAAAGCGGTACTGCACCCGGTGGGGGGGGCGCGCGTGCGCACACAGGCGGCGAGCACATGCTCAGTGCCGGGCGCCATGTTTGCCGCTACTCTCCGCCGTTTCGGTAACGGGTAAGCGAATGGCGCGTGCTCGTCGCCCCTTCCCGGTGCTCACGGAGCGGCCACGGGCGCGGGCAGCCTCGGGGCGCTCGCTGGGAGCCCCGGGCTGCCGCGGCGGGCTGCGGTTCGCACGCGTGAGCCGCCCGGCTGCAGCGCCGCGCCGCGAGCACGCGAGTGCGCCATTGCGGGTCTCGCCTCCCCCCCCGGCTCCCCCCCCGCCCCTGGGGCTCCCCCCGCTCCCCCCTCCCCTCGGGCTCCCCCCCGCTCCCCCCGCCCCTCGGGCTCCCCTCGCTCCCCCCGCCCCTCGGGCTCCCCTCGCTCCCCCCGCCCCTCGGGCTCCCCTCGCTCCCCCCTCCCCTCGGGCTCCCCCTCGCTCCCCCCGCCCCTCGGGCTCCCCTCGCTCCCCCCTCCCCTCGGGCTCCCCCGGCTCCCCCCTCCCCTCGGGCTCCCCCGGCTCCCCCCTCCCCTCGGGGTCCCCCGGCGGCAGGGAAGCAAGATGGCGGCGAGCAGGGAGGGCGTTTTGGCCGGGCGGCGGCGGCGGGTGAGGACAGAGGCGGCGTGGAGGGAAGGACGTGGGGCCCCCGGTGAGGCGAGCGCGCAGGTTGGGGGGGCGCCGGGCGTGGGGCTGCGTCCTGCCCGCTGCGGCCGTCGCTGCGCGGAGGCGGCGGTGCGGGGTGAGTGTGTATGGGGGGGGGGCGGGCTGGGGCTGGGGCCGGGCGCCGGGAGCGGCGGGAGCGCGGGGCAGGGCGGGCTGGAGCGCGGGTGCGACGTTGCGTCTCGCGTGTGCGGCGTTTAGGGCGCCGGTTCGTTGGCGGCGCGGCCGGGCAGGAGCGGGGGGGCAGGCGGGCCCCGGAGCAGGGCTGCGGCGCGGCGTCGGCCCTGTAGCGTTTCCAAAGGGTTTACTCTGTAGCGTGTGATGCAAAGCGGTGTGTTAAGAGCTTTCCTTTGGGGGAAAGAAGGAAAAAGAAAGGGGGGACGGGGGAAAAAAACACGGGAAAGAGAAAAAGAGCGTGCGTGAGTCGAAGTGTTTTGTTGGAAGCGAAACGCAATTTTCTCCCTTCGTTACAGAGGCGGCGGAAGCGACGATAGCGAGTGCTGACCAAGAGCCAAGGCGGACGAGCGAGCGAGCGGTTTTTTGCGCTTAGTCCCTAAGGGAGGGGCGGGCTGAAACGAGGAAGCAAGAACGCAGCAGCAGAGCCTCGATCTCCCCGGAAGCCGCGGCAGCAGGAGGCGTTCCGGCCCGGGTAACTAAGGTAACTCTCGATGCAGAACGTTCGTTATTTCGGCCTTCCGGAGGCGGCGCTGGGGACTAAGCGACCCGTTGCTGCCCTGCGGCTATCGTTAACCGTAGCTGCCTTAGTTTTGCTTCGGTCGTTTGTATTTTGTTTTGTTATCGTACACGCGTACGTAGAAAAGGAAAGATGGGATATTTAATTTCTAGATTCGTTGCCCCGGCTGAAGCTGAGGAGGCCAGAAAAACGTAAGCGAGCCGAAGTAATCAAATGAAAAGGAACCGAGCGAGAGCCGTCTCCGTCGCCCCAAAAGGGAAAGCCCCTTCCTCCCGGCGAGGAAGGTTCGCCGTTGATAGCGATCGGAATAACGGACGACCGACATCTAACGGCAGGTGCGTACGCGTTACGGAAAGGACGCCGCGTCCATCCGTCTCTGCGCGCGTGACTTTCTGCGTCTGCGAAGCGTCTTGGTGCTTTAAGAGCCCCAAGGCAGCAAATTCCTGTCTTAGGGGAACGGCGGTCAGGCGGCCAGAGAGAGAGGGAGAGGGAAGCGTGCGAATTGTAAAACGGAGAGGTGGCTTTCAGGAAGGCTCAGTTAGCGCGACCCCGGGTGAATTGCCTGGCAATGGCGTTTGGGGCAGCAGGAAGGCGGCAGCTAGAAGGAAAGTGAAAGCCTCGCGGAGTTAAGACTCCTTCTCGTCAGTTCCAGCTCCAAGCAATCTTAGGAGGATTTAATTTCCTCCAGCAGCGTTAAGCTGGCTTTGCCGGTATCGGCGCACCGTGATGGAAATGACGGGAAAGGAGTCAGGAACGGAACCGGAACGAGGAAGGTGACGCTGCTTTCGCTAAACCGGAAGGAGCGGCCGTAAAATCTGCTGCCCTCAAATTCCCGGGACGAGGCAAGGCTTTTTCAGTAAAGCTTTCCGCATCTGCTGACTCCGTGGGAGCAGCGCCGTTAGAAAAGAGCGGCAGGGAAAGCGGGTGCCGGTAGCATCGTCCTTCCATGCCCTTTGGGGCCGCAGCAAAAACTCTCCGGCTGCGGGAAGGGCTGTTCAGCAGCCGCCTGGGCTGTAACCGCCTGCGAGGCTTTTGCCTTTGAGAGCGCAGAGGCGATGCAGCCTGCTCGGTCGTGCCGAAAACGGGGACGCGGGAGGTTTCTGCAAGATTGATCTCCAGCGGCTGCTTAGTCGAACTTTCCCTTCGCAGCCAGCCCGACTGTCGTCGCGGCTCCCAAAAGAGGGCTTGGGGGAGGCGGTGTTTGTGGCTCGCCTGTTCTCGTTCATCTTGTGCGTGTGTGTGCGCGTGCGTGTGTGTGAGATGTGCTTGTGTGAATTTTTCTTTTTTGCCCTTCCTTCCCTCCTTCCCTCCTTCCCTCCTTCCCTCCTTCCCTCCTTCCCTCCTTCCCTCCTTCCGTTATTGGCTTTTCCTGGGCCTCCATCAGACCAGAGCTGTCACCTCCCAGCACAGGCTTTAGGCAAGACACGTTCTGCCAGCCACGAGCAGCTTAGCTTTGGCTGCCACAATTTCAGCTTAGCTTTACGCTCTCTGGCACTGCTGTTTTTTTCTTTTTTATAAATTGTGTTACTCCTAGGCGTTGGGCACGTCGGGGAACGACTGCGGGCTCCCGCCCTCAGCCCTTTGTCGGCAAGTTCTCGGGTGTCGAGAGCGGCCGGGGGACTCCGCGTGCCGGCGGAAAGCTTCTCTGCGCGCTCCTGACGGGGAGCCTTCGGCCGCGGGACGCTCGGCGGCGTCCTTCCCGCGCTCGTGAGTCGTAGGCCGCGGTTCGCGCGCCAGCAGGGCAGGGTGTGTGTGTGTGTGGGGGGGAATAGCGCCTGGCAGCCCGGCGGCTCCGGCGTCGCTGTTGCTAGCGGGGCCCCGAGGCCCGTGTGCGGCCTCGGCTGCCTGTCGGGAGCTTTCTTTTGGTGCGTTTGCCTGGCAAAAGCGGCGAGGGAGGCCTCAAGTAGGAATTTTCGCGCCTAGGCGGCTGAGCTGTGCCCCCAGCCAGCTGCCTTGGCCTCGCTTTGCCGCTTAGCGTCGTCACGGCGACTCGGGCGCCCGCGATAAAAACCGTTCCGGGGCTGAGGGGAGGCCCCGCGTTTGCCCCGCTTGGTTGGGAGACCGTCGTTAAAGCTTGGGGGGGGGGGGGCGGGGGACACGAAGCTCCGAAAGGAGACTCTGCCGGTGACCTCGGCGGTCCGATTCGTTTGCAGGCTGACGTTCCGAGGGCCGGCGAGCGGCAGAGGAGCGGCTCAGCCCGTTCGCTTGATTTTGGCGATACTGTTTGAAGGAAGCGCGTAAGTACAGACGGGGTCTGGGGGGGTTTTTGCCCGAGACGGGAAAGAGCGAGGAAGATCGGAGAGTGCGGAGAAACTAGGTGCCGCGGGCACTGAGGCTGCGAAGGGCCGAGAGAATTTGGGCTTAAGCATCTGAAAGGGGCTGCTAACGCGCGAGGAGCGGTAAAATACCGTCGCTGAACAGCAGGCTCCTTTGCAGCCCTCCGTCCCCCTCGGCGGCCTTCTCGTTCCGTTTCCGCGCCTCCGTTCGGCTCCCCGTCCGCCCGTTTGCCTCCCTCTCCCTCTTCTGCCCTGCGCTGTCCCCTTTCTCTGTCCGCCTTTGCCTCCCTCTTTTTCCCTCGCCGCCTTTGTGGCCAGCTCTCCCCCCTTCTCGCTCTCTTCGGAATTGAGGTGCAAATGAGCCGTATTAAGATGCTGCTGTTGAAAGCTTTACGGGTTTCCCCACCGCCCGCCATTCCCCCCCCACCCCCCCCCAAAAAAAATGCATCTTGCTTTTCCTTTTTGGTTTATCATAACATGTAGATGCCGTAAATCTCTTGGAGACGGGGAAACATCTGTTTTACCGTCTCGTTCCTGTTTAACAAGCGCCATCTGCTATTAGGCTCTCAGGAGGGCAGCGATCGCGGAAGGACGCGTCTTTTGAGATGTGCCTTTGCAAAGGGGGTTCGGCCGCCTGGGGGGATGGATCGAAGCCTTTGAGGCTGCCTCCGATCTGTTTCATTTCGTTCTGAATTTCTTCCTTTCTTTGCTTTCTCCTAGGGCGTCTGTCAGCTAACGAGCAAAGAAGGTGGAACGGCCCGTCCGCGCGGGAGAACCGACGCACGGTAAACGCGAATACGCCAGACCTCCGCTACGTCACGGGCGTTTGTTTACGTCCGTGCGTTCGAATCTCTAGTTGCGCGTTCGGGACGCGGCATCTGCCCGGTGTCCGACTCCTCCGTGTAGCGCGGAAGGCGCTGTACAGCTGCCGGTCTCTACGGGAGGTTGTTAGCGAGGAGGAGAACGGCGTGTTCCGGCTCGCGGCCGCCAAACGGGCTCCTTTAGGTCCGCTTTCGGACTTGGGGCCTGCTTCGTCGGTCCGCTTGGACGCGGTTTCTCGGGGGGAACGCGAGCGCTTTCCCTGTGCTTTTCCCGTGTCGAAACCAACCGGTAGTTTATAGGCCGGAGCGGTTGTGCCGTACCTTCCTTTGAGAGGCGTTTCGTCCTCGTCTCGGGCTTCGGGGAAAATAAATTGGACGGAATTGCCGAAGGCGCGCCTTGAAATAGGCGGTAAATCCAGAAGCGTGTCTGGATTGCGAGGGGCTCGTGACTTGGTCTTTGTCCTCAACGTCTGCTTTTCTTTCGCTCTTCTTGCAGGCTTCCCTCCGACGATCGGCGTCGCTGCGGCGTCTCGTGTTTCACGGGCAGCGCTCTCTATTCAGTGAGGACGTGAGAACGCCTGCGCTCCCGGAGAGCCCGGGATCCCTGCTCCGGGCTGCTCGTTTGAGGCCTCTGTGCGGAGCGTTCTTTCTAGTTACGCGCCCCGCGTGAGCCTCTCCTTCGGCCGTTTTCCCAAGGCGTTGGAAATGCTTCCGGGAAACGCCGTCGTTTCCGAAACGTTTCGCCGTGCCCTTGCCGGTAGGGGATCCCGTGAGAGCGGGGAGAGGCGGCCGACGTCCGCGCGAGGAAAGAAGCGCGGCGCAAAGAAGGGACCTCTTTGGCCCGCCTGGTCCGCTTTGGAGAGTTTTCTTTTGCACCTGAAGATGGGGTCTGCGAGTGCCGCGCGCAGCGCACGCGTTTGTCCCCCCCCCCCCCCCCCGTTCTTTTAGCGAGACCGTGCGCGTCCTCGAGCTGTTTGTCCCGGGGGGGGAGTCGCTGCGGGAATTGCTGGGGAGGCCCTGACGGCGGGACGTGAGAAAGACGCCTTTGACCGCGTGCGTGCGGCCGAAGAAACGTCAGCCGAGGGATCCCGGTAAAGAACTGCTCGCCCGGGTTTGCTGCCTCGCAACGCGTCGTCGGAGTTTTTTACGAACGATCCTCCTCGGGGAAGCGCCCGTTCGTTCCGTGAATACGAGTGCAAAAACGCGCACGTTACCGACCCTTGAAAGCGAGTCCGTGGCGCTGGGGTGGCGTGCGTAGCCGAGCCTAAATCCCGTAGTAACGCCTTTCGATGTCGTTCTCTTCTACGAAAGCCCTTAGAGCAGATGAAAACGTTTCTCGCCCTCTTTGGTTTGTCGAACGGGCCGCGATCCCGAGAAAAACCTGCGGCGAAGGAGACGTAGTAGCGGGTTTCCCTAGAGAAGGTGTCTTGTGCTGTGCTCGAGGGCTTGCCGTGCGCTTTGTCCGAGGGCGGGCGGCGAATGCCCGCTTTCCTCTCGAGCGGCCCCTGGGGAGCAGAGAGTTGCGCCTCGGAGGCAAGCTGTTTCTTGCAGCTGGCTTTGAAGAAGCTGCCTAGCCGCGCAAAGTAACGGCAGCGCTGGGGAGTCGCTGGAAGCGCTTAAAAGAGCGTCTTTCCCTTTTCGAGAAGGCGATGCGCTTTCCTCGCTAATCCCCGTAGTAACTAACGGAGCCAGGTAAGTGGTAGCTAGGTGAGCGAGCCGTTAGCCTTTCTCCCCTAGGAATAGCCTTTAGGCTGCGATCGCTGCTAGAAAGGGCCGGCTCTTTTCGAAACGGAACGAGCCTTTGGCGGCGCTACGGGACACGAGCTAAAAAGGTGATGGGAATAGTAACGTTTTCATGCTTTAACGTGCCAGACGTACTGTGTGCCAGCATCTCGTGCTGTTGAATAATAAAAACTGAGCAGTCTGTCGAGCAACTAGCGCGGCTTGCTTTGGCCTGTTTATTTCGTTTAACAATCGGTAAAGGCAGGAGGTGGGAAGTCCTAAAGAAGAACGGCCGCTTCTTGGACCGCTTGCAAATTGTCCCGTGAAGGAGGTGGTGGTGGTGGTGGGGGGGGGTTGTTTGCTTGTTTGTTTCTTTTTTTTTAAGTGCAGCCTCTGCCTCTTTTTTGTCTGTGGAGTATTTTGCAACGACGTGCAAAGGAAAGCGCTGTTCCTGAAGCCTCCGGGAGAAGCGGCTCGAGCACGACACGCGGCGACTCTGCGCCTCGCAGCGGGCGCTGTAAATAAGGGCGGGTGAGCTGAGGCGAGGGCGCTGCGGGGCGCGGCGGCGGCGGCGGGGTGCGGGTGCCGCGGGCAGAGGGGCGGGCAGAGGGGCGGGGCCGGAAGGCGATGGCTGCGGAGCGAAGGGCGGGAGGGTGGGGGAGCGCTGCACCACCCCGGCGCCGGGCATGCTGGGAGCGGTAGTCTTCCGGCACCGGGCTGCCGGGCGGCCATGTTGCTTTTGCGCCGGGCATGCTGGGAGCGGTAGTCTTCCGGCACCGGGCTGCCGGGCGGCCCTTTTAGTCTGCACGGCATGCCGGGAGCTATAGTTTTCTGGCAGGGGTTTTCCCGGCAGCCGTTTTAGTCTGCAGGGCGTGCCGGGAGGTGCAGTCTTCCCGTACCGGCCTTCTGGGAGACCGTGTTGCGCCTCCCGAGGTGGCGGGAGGTGCGGTTCTCTGTCGGCGGGCTTCCCGGCAGCTGTTCGCGTTGTGCTCTGGGGCAGGCCAGCAGCTGTACTTCCAGGTGCCTGTGCCTTCTCCCGCCCTGCAGCAGTGGCCCGCTGGGGGGGTGTGTATGTGTGTGTGTTTTTGTGTGGTCCTTACCGGACACGTGTCGCTCGGGTGTCGAAAAAAAGCAGGACTGCACCGTGGCGCATGCACACGGCGGCCGGCCGTGCTCCCTGCTGCCCTCGGGGTGTCCAAAAAGGCGGGTATTGCACGAAAAGGGGGGGGCGCACGTGCGCACCGCGTTCATGCCCGCGCTCACTGCTGCCCTCCGGTGTCCGAAAAAGCGGTACTGCACCCGGTGGGGGGGGCGCGCGTGTGCTCTGTGTTCCGCTCGCGCTCCCTGCTGCCACCCGGTGTCCGAAAAGCGGGTACTGCACCCGGTGGGGGGGGCGCGCGTGCGCACACAGGCGGCGAGCACATGCTCAGTGCCGGGCGCCATGTTTGCCGCTACTCTCCGCCGTTTCGGTAACGGGTAAGCGAATGGCGCAGTGCTCGTCGGCCCCTTCCCGGTGCTCACGGAGCGGCCACGGGCGCGGGCAGCCTCGGGGCGCTCGCTGGGAGCCCCGGGCTGCCGCGGCGGGCTGCGGTTCGCACGCGTGAGCCGCCCGGCTGCAGCGCCGCGCCGCGAGCACGCGAGTGCGCCATTGCGGGTCTCGCCTCCCCCCCCCGGCTCCCCCCCCCGCCCCTGGGGCTCCCCCCGCTCCCCCCTCCCCTCGGGCTCCCCCCCCGCTCCCCCCGCCCCTCGGGCTCCCCTCGCTCCCCCCCCCGGCTCACCCCCGCCCCTCGGGCTCCCCCTCGCTCCCCCTCCCCTGCCCCTCGGGCTCCCCTCGCTCCTCCCGTCCCCTCGGCTCCCCCTCGCTCCCCCCGCCCCTCGCTCCCTCGCTCCCCCTCCCTCGGCTCCCCCGCTCCCCCCTCCCCTCGGGCTCCCCCGGCTCCCCCCTCCCTCGGGGTCCCCCGGCGGCAGGGAAGCAAGATGGCGGCGAGCAGGGAGGGCGTTTTGGCCGGGCGGCGGCGGCGGGTGAGGACAGAGGCGGCGTGGAGGAAGGACGGTGGGGCCCCCGGTGAGGCGAGCGCGCAGGTTGGGGGGGCGCCGGGCGTGGGGCTTGCGTCCTGCCCGCTGCGGCCGTCGCTGCGCGGAGGCGGCGGTGCGGGGTGAGTGTGTATGGGGGGGGGGGGC
Organism: Apteryx mantelli; assembly: GCF_036417845.1. NCBI lineage: Eukaryota > Metazoa > Chordata > Aves > Apterygiformes > Apterygidae > Apteryx > Apteryx mantelli. Next base: position 173,422,816 of record NC_089979.1, read on the forward strand.
GGGCTGGGGCTGGGGCCGGGCGCCGGGAGCGGCGGGAGCGCGGGGCAGGGCGGGCTGGAGCGCGGGTGCGACGTTGCGTCTCGCGTGTGCGGCGTTTAGGGCGCCGGTTCGTTGGCGGCGCGGCCGGGCAGGAGCGGGGGGGCAGGCGGCCCCGGAGCAGGGCTGCGGCGCGGCGTCGGCCCTGTAGCGTTTCCAAAGGGTTTACTCTGTAGTGTGTGATGCAAAGCGGTGTGTTAAGAGCTTTCCTTTGGGGGAAAGAAGGAAAAAGAAAGGGGGGACGGGGGAAAAAAAACACGGGAAAGAGAAAAAGAGCGTGCGTGAGTCGAAGTGTTTTGTTGGAAGCGAAACGCAATTTTCTCCCTTCGTTACAGAGGCGGCGGAAGCGACGATAGCGAGTGCTGACCAAGAGCCAAGGCGGAACGAGCGAGCGAGCGGTTTTTTGCGCTTAGTCCCTAAGGGAGGGGCGGGCTGAAACGAGGAAGCAAGAACGCAGCAGCAGAGCCTCGATCTCCCCGGAAGCCGCGGCAGCAGGAGGCGTTCCGGCCCGGGTAACTAAGGTAACTCTCGATGCAGAACGTTCGTTATTTCGGCCTTCCGGAGGCGGCGCTGGGACTAAGCGACCCGTTGCTGCCCTGCGGCTATCGTTAACCGTAGCTGCCTTAGTTTTGCTTCGGTCGTTTGTATTTTGTTTTGTTATCGTACACGCGTACGTAGAAAAGGAAAGATGGGATATTTAATTTCTAGATTCGTTGCCCCGGCTGAAGCTGAGGAGGCCAGAAAAACGTAAGCGAGCCGAAGTAATCAAATGAAAAGGAACCGAGCGAGAGCCGTCTCCGTCGCCCCAAAAGGGAAAGGCCCCTCCTCCCGGCGAGGAAGGTTCGCCGTTGATAGCGATCGGAATAACGGACGACCGACATCTAACGGCAGGTGCGTACGCGTTACGGAAAGGACGCCGCGTCCATCCGTCTCTGCGCGCGTGACTTTCTGCGTCTGCGAAGCGTCTTGGTGCTTTAAGAGCCCCAAGGCAGCAAATTCCTGTCTTAGGGGAACGGCGGTCAGGCGGCCAGGAGAGAGAGGGAGAGGGAAGCGTGCGAATTGTTAAAACGGAGAGGTGGCTTTCAGGAAGGCTCAGTTAGCGCGACCCCGGGTGAATTGCCTGGCAATGGCGTTTGGGGCAGCAGGAAGGCGGCAGCTAGAAGGAAAGTGAAAGCCTCGCGGAGTTAAGACTCCTTCTCGTCAGTTCCAGCTCCAAGCAATCTTAGGAGGATTTAATTTCCTCCAGCAGCGTTAAGCTGGCTTTGCCGGTATCGGCGCACCGTGATGGAAATGACGGGAAAGGAGTCAGGAACGGAACCGGAACGAGGAAGGTGACGCTGCTTTCGCTAAACCGGAAGGAGCGGCCGTAAAATCTGCTGCCCTCAAATTCCCGGGACGAGCAAGGCTTTTTCAGTAAAGCTTTCCGCATCTGCTGACTCCGTGGGAGCAGCGCCGTTAGAAAGAGCGGCAGGGAAAGCGGGTGCCGGTAGCATCGTCCTTCCATGCCCTTTGGGGCCGCAGCAAAAACTCTCCGGCTGCGGGAAGGGCTGTTCAGCAGCCGCCTGGGCTGTAACCGCCTGCGAGGCTTTTGCCTTTGAGAGCGCCAGAGGCGATGCAGCCCTGCTCGGTCGTGCCGAAAACGGGGACGCGGGAGGTTTTCTGCAAGATTGATCTCCAGCGGCTGCTTAGTCGAACTTTCCCTTCGCAGCCAGCCCGACTGTCGTCGCGGCTCCCAAAAGAGGGCTTGGGGAGGCGGTGTTTGTGGCTCGCCTGTTCTCGTTCATCTTGTGCGTGTGTGTGCGCGTGCGTGTGTGTGAGATGTGCTTGTGTGAATTTTTCTTTTTTGCCCTTCCTTCCCTCCTTCCCTCCTTCCCTCCTTCCCTCCTTCCCTCCTTCCCTCCTTCCCTCCTTCCCTCCTTCCCTCCTTCCCTCCTTCCCTCCTTCCGTTATTGGCTTTTCCTGGGCCTCCATCAGACCAGAGCTGTCACCTCCAGCACAGGCTTTAGGCAAGACACGTTCTGCCAGCCACGAGCAGCTTAGCTTTGGCTGCCACAATTTCAGCTTAGCTTTACGCTCTCTGGCACTGCTGTTTTTTTCTTTTTTATAAATTGTGTTACTCCTAGGCTGTTGGGCACGTCGGGGAACGACTGCGGGCTCCCGCCCTCAGCCCTTTGTCGGCAAGTTCTCGGGTGTCGAGAGCGGCCGGGGGACTCCGCGTGCCGGCGAAAGCTTCTCTGCGCGCTCCTGACGGGGAGCCTTCGGCCGCGGGACGCTCGGCGGCGTCCTTCCCGCGCTCGTGAGTCGTAGGCCGCGGTCGCTCTGCAGCCAGCAGGGCAGGGTGTGTGTGTGTGTGTGGGGGGGGAATAGCGCCTGGCAGCCCGGCGGCTCCGGCGTCGCTGTTGCTAGCGGGGCCCCGAGGCCCGTGTGCGGCCTCGGCTGCCTGTCGGGAGCTTTCTTTTGGTGCGTTTGCCTGGCAAAGCGGCGAGGGAGGCCTCAAGTAGGAATTTTCCGCGCCTAGGCGGCTGAGCTGTGCCCCCAGCCAGCTGCCTTGGCCTCGCTTTGCCGCTTAGCGTCGTCACGGCGACTCGGCGCCCGCGATAAAAAACCGTTCCGGGGCTGAGGGGGAGGCCCCGCGTTTGCCCCGCTTGGTTGGGAGACCGTCGTTAAAGCTTGGGGGGGGGGGGGGGGGCGGGGGACACGAAGCTCCGAAAGGAGACTCTGCCGGTGACCTCGGCGGTCCGATTCGTTTGCAGGCTGACGTTCCGAGGGCCGGCGAGCGGCAGAGGAGCGGCTCAGCCCGTTCGCTTGATTTTGGCGATACTGTTGAAGGAAGCGCGTAAGTACAGACGGGGTCTGGGGGGGTTTTTGCCCGAGACGGGAAAGAGCGAGGAAGATCGGAGAGTGGCGGAGAAACTAGTGCCGCGGGCACTGAGGCTGCGAAGGGCCGAGAGAATTGGGGCTTAAGCATCTGAAAGGGGCTGCTAACGCGCGAGAGCGGTAAAATACCGTCGCTGAACAGCAGGCTCCTTTGCAGCCCTCCGTCCCTCCTCGGCGGCCTTCTCGGTCCTTTGTCTCCCTCCGCGCCTCCGTTCGCTCCCGTCCGCCCCGTTTGCCTCCCCTCTCCCTCTTCTGCCTCTGCGCTGTCCCCTTTCTCTGTCCGCCTTGCCTCCCTCTTTTTTTCCTCGCCGCCTTTGTGGCCCAGGCTCTCCCCCCTTCTCGCTCTTCTTCGGAATTGAGGTGCAAATGAGCCGTATTAAGATGCTGCTGTTGAAAGCTTTACGGGTTTCCCCACCGCCCGCCATTCCCCCCCCACCCCCCCCCAAAAAAAATGCATCTTGCTTTTCCTTTTTGGTTTATCATAACATGTAGATGCCGTAAATCTCTTGGAGACGGGGAAACATCTGTTTTTACCGTCTCGTTCCTGTTTAACAAGCGCCATCTGCTATTAGGCTCTCATGGAGGGCAGCGATCGCGGAAGGACGCGTCTTTTGAGATGTGCCTTTGCAAAGGGGGTTCGGCCGCCTGGGGGGATGGATCGAAGCCTTTGAGCTGCCTCCGATCTGTTTCATTTCGTTCTGAATTTCTTCCTTTCTTTGCTTTCTCCTAGGGCGTCTGTCAGCTAACGAGCAAAAGAAGGTGGAACGGCCCGTCCGCGCGGGGAGAACCGACGCACGGTAAACGCGAATACGCCAGACCTCCGCTACGTCACGGGCGTTTGTTTACGTCCGTGCGTTCGAATCTCTAGTTGCGCGTTCGGGACGCGGCATCTGCCCCGGTGTCCGACTCCTCCGTGTAGCGCGGAAGGCGCTGTACAGCTGCCCGGTCTCTACGGGAGGTTGTTAGCGAGGAGGAGAACGGCGTGTTCCGGCTCGCGGCCGCCAAACGGGCTCCTTTAGGTCCGCTTTCGGACTTGGGGCCTGCTTCGTCGGTCCGCTTGGACGCGGTTTTCTCGGGGGGAACGCGAGCGCTTTCCCTGTGCTTTTTCCCGTGTCGAAACCAACCGGTAGTTTATAGGCCGGAGCGGTTGTGCCGTACCTTCCTTTGAGAGGCGTTTCGTCCTCGTTCTCGGGCTTCGGGGAAAATAAATTGGACGAATTGCCGAAAGGCGCGCCTTGAAATAGGCGGTAAATCCAGAAGCGTGTCTGGATTGCGAGGGGCTCGTGACTTGGTCTTTGTCCTCAACGTCTGCTTTTCTTTCGCTCTTCTTGCAGGCTTCCCTCCGACGATCGGCGTCGCTGCGGCGTCTCGTGTTTCACGGGCAGCGCTCTCTATTCAGTGAGGAA
>NC_089980.1:0-10000 GCF_036417845.1 Apteryx mantelli
TCTAACCCTAACCCTAACCCTAACCCTAACCCTAACCCTAACCCTAACCCTAACCCACCTAACCCTAACCCTAACCCTAACCCTAACCCTAACCCTAACCCTAACCCTAACCCTAACCCTAACCCTAACCCTAACCCTAACCCTAACCCTAACCCTAACCCTAACCCTAACCCTAACCCTAACCCTAACCCTAACCCTAACCCTAACCCTAACCCTAACCCTAACCCTAACCCTAACCCTAACCCTAACCCTAACCCTAACCCTAACCCTAACCCTAACCCTAACCTAACCCTAACCTAACCCTAACCCTAACCCTAACCCTAACCCTAACCCTAACCCTAACCCTAACCCTAACCCTAACCCTAACCCTAACCCTAACCCTAACCCTAACCTAACCCTAACCCTAACCCTAACCTAACCCTAACCCTAACCTACCCTAACCCTAACCCTAACCCTAACCCTAACCCTACCCTAACCCTAACCCTAACCCTAACCCTAACCCTAACCCTAACCCTAACCCTAACCCTAACCCTAACCCTAACCCTAACCTAACCCTAACCCTAACCCTAACCCTAACCCTAACCTAACCCTAACCCTAACCCTAACCCTAACCCTAACCCTAACCCTAACCCTAACCCTAACCCTAACCCTAACCCTAACCCTAACCCTAACCCTAACCCTAACCCCTAACCCTAACCCTAACCCTAACCCTAACCCTAACCCTAACCCTAACCCTAACCCTAACCCTAACCCTAACCCTAACCCTAACCCTAACCCTAACCCTAACCCTAACCCTAACCCTAACCCTAACCCTAACCCTAACCCTAACCCTAACCCTAACCCTAACCCTAACCCTAACCTACCCTAACCCTAACCCTAACCCTAACCCTAACCCTAACCCTAACCCTAACCCTAACCCTAACCCTAACCCTAACCCTAACCCTAACCCTAACCCTAACCCTAACCCTAACCTAACCCTAACCCTAACCCTAACCCTAACCCTAACCCTAACCCTAACCCTAACCCTAACCCTAACCCTAACCCTAACCCTAACCTAACCCTAACCCTAACCCTAACCCTAACCCTAACCCTAACCCTAACCCTAACCCTAACCCTAACCCCTAACCCTAACCCTAACCCTAACCCTAACCCTAACCCTAACCTAACCCTAACCTAACCCTACCCTAACCTAACCCTAACCCTAACCCTAACCCTAACCCTAACCCTAACCCTAACCCTAACCCTAACCCTAACCCTAACCCTAACCCTAACCCTAACCCTAACCCTAACCCTAACCCTAACCCTAACCCTAACCCTAACCCTAACCCTAACCCTAACCCTAACCCTAACCCTAACCCTAACCCTACCCTAACCCTAACCCTAACCCTAACCCTAACCTAACCCTAACCCTAACCCTAACCCTAACCCTAACCCTAACCCTAACCCTAACCCTAACCCTAACCCTAACCCTAACCCTAACCCTAACCCTAACCCTAACCCTAACCCTAACCCTAACCTAACCCTAACCCTAACCCTAACCCTAACCCTAACCCTAACCCTAACCCTAACCCTAACCCTAACCCTAACCCTAACCCTAACCCTAACCCTAACCCTAACCCTAACCCTAACCCTAACCCTAACCCTAACCCTAACCCTAACCCTAACCCTAACCCTAACCCTAACCCTAACCCTAACCCTAACCCTAACCCTAACCCTAACCTAACCCTAACCCTAACCCTAACCCTAACCCTAACCCTAACCCTAACCCTAACCCTAACCCTAACCCTAACCCTAACCCTAACCCTAACCCTAACCCTAACCCTAACCTAACCTAACCCTAACCCTAACCCTAACCCTAACCCTAACCCTAACCCTAACCCTAACCCTAACCCTAACCTAACCCTAACCCTAACCCTAACCCTAACCTAACCCTAACCCTAACCCTAACCCTAACCCTAACCCTAACCCTAACCCTAACCCTAACCCTAACCTAACCCTAACCCTAACCCTAACCCTAACCCTAACCCTAACCCTAACCCTAACCCTAACCCTAACCCTAACCCTAACCCTAACCCTAACCCTAACCCTAACCCTAACCCTAACCCTAACCCTAACCCTAACCCTAACCCTAACCCTAACCCTAACCCTAACCCTAACCCTAACCTACCCTAACCCTAACCCTAACCCTAACCCTACTAACCTAACCCTAACCTAACCCTAACCCTAACCCTAACCCTAACCCTAACCCTAACCCTAACCCTAACCCTAACCCTAACCCTAACCCTAACCCTAACCCTAACCCTAACCCTAACCCTAACCCTAACCCTAACCCTAACCCTAACCCTAACCCTAACCCTAACCCTAACCCTAACCCTAACCCTAACCCTAACCCTAACCCTAACCCTAACCCTAACCCTAACCCTAACCCTAACCCTAACCCTAACCCTAACCCTAACCCTAACCCTAACCCTAACCCTAACCCTAACCCTAACCCTAACCCTAACCCTAACCCTAACCCTAACCCTAACCCTAACCCTAACCCTAACCCTAACCCTAACCCTAACCCTAACCCTAACCCTAACCCTAACCCTAACCTAACCCTAACCCTAACCCTAACCCTAACCCTAACCCTAACCCTAACCCTAACCCTAACCCTAACCCTAACCCTAACCCTAACCCTAACCCTAACCCTAACCCTAACCCTAACCCTAACCCTAACCCTAACCCTAACCCTAACCCTAACCCTAACCCTAACCCTAACCCTAACCCTAACCCTAACCCTAACCCTAACCCTAACCCTAACCCTAACCCTAACCCTAACCCTAACCCTAACCCTAACCCTAACCCTAACCCTAACCCTAACCCTAACCCTAACCCTAACCCTAACCCTAACCCTAACCCTAACCCTAACCCTAACCCTAACCCTAACCCTAACCCTAACCCTAACCCTAACCCTAACCCTAACCCTAACCCTAACCCTAACCCTAACCCTAACCCTAACCCTAACCCTAACCCTAACCCTAACCCTAACCCTAACCCTAACCCTAACCCTAACCCTAACCCTAACCCTAACCCTAACCCTAACCCTAACCTAACCCTAACCCTAACCCTAACCCTAACCCTAACCCTAACCCTAACCCTAACCCTAACCCTAACCCTAACCCTAACCCTAACCCTAACCCTAACCCTAACCCTAACCCTAACCCTAACCCTAACCCTAACCCTAACCCTAACCCTAACCCTAACCCTAACCCTAACCCTAACCCTAACCCTAACCCTAACCCTAACCCTAACCCTAACCCTAACCCTAACCCTAACCCTAACCCTAACCCTAACCCTAACCCTAACCCTAACCCTAACCCTAACCCTAACCCTAACCCTAACCCTAACCCTAACCCTAACCCTAACCCTAACCCTAACCCTAACCCTAACCCTAACCCTAACCCTAACCCTAACCCTAACCCTAACCCTAACCCTAACCCTAACCCTAACCCTAACCCTAACCCTAACCCTAACCCTAACCCTAACCCTAACCCTAACCCTAACCCTAACCCTAACCCTAACCCTAACCCTAACCCTAACCCTAACCCTAACCCTAACCCTAACCCTAACCCTAACCCTAACCCTAACCCTAACCCTAACCCTAACCCTAACCCTAACCCTAACCCTAACCCTAACCCTAACCTAACCCTAACCCTAACCCTAACCCTAACCCTAACCCTAACCCTAACCCTAACCCTAACCCTAACCCTAACCCTAACCCTAACCCTAACCCTAACCCTAACCCTAACCCTAACCCTAACCCTAACCCTAACCCTAACCTAACCCTAACCCTAACCCTAACCCTAACCCTAACCCTAACCCTAACCCTAACCCTAACCCTAACCCTAACCCTAACCCTAACCCTAACCCTAACCCTAACCCTAACCCTAACCCTAACCCTAACCCTAACCCTAACCCTAACCCTAACCCTAACCCTAACCCTAACCCTAACCCTAACCCTAACCCTAACCCTAACCCTAACCCTAACCCTAACCCTAACCCTAACCCTAACCCTAACCCTAACCCTAACCCTAACCCTAACCCTAACCCTAACCCTAACCCTAACCCTAACCCTAACCCTAACCCTAACCCTAACCCTAACCCTAACCCTAACCCTAACCCTAACCCTAACCCTAACCCTAACCCTAACCCTAACCCTAACCCTAACCCTAACCCTAACCCTAACCCTAACCCTAACCCTAACCCTAACCCTAACCCTAACCCTAACCCTAACCCTAACCCTAACCCTAACCCTAACCCTAACCCTAACCCTAACCCTAACCCTAACCCTAACCCTAACCCTAACCCTAACCCTAACCCTAACCCTAACCCTAACCCTAACCCTAACCCTAACCCTAACCCTAACCCTAACCCTAACCCTAACCCTAACCCTAACCCTAACCCTAACCCTAACCCTAACCCTAACCCTAACCCTAACCCTAACCCTAACCCTAACCCTAACCCTAACCCTAACCCTAACCCTAACCCTAACCCTAACCCTAACCCTAACCCTAACCCTAACCCTAACCCTAACCCTAACCCTAACCCTAACCCTAACCCTAACCCTAACCCTAACCCTAACCCTAACCCTAACCCTAACCCTAACCCTAACCCTAACCCTAACCCTAACCCTAACCCTAACCCTAACCCTAACCCTAACCCTAACCCTAACCCTAACCCTAACCCTAACCCTAACCCTAACCCTAACCCTAACCCTAACCCTAACCCTAACCCTAACCCTAACCCTAACCCTAACCCTAACCCTAACCCTAACCCTAACCCTAACCCTAACCCTAACCCTAACCCTAACCCTAACCCTAACCCTAACCCTAACCCTAACCCTAACCCTAACCCTAACCCTAACCCTAACCCTAACCCTAACCCTAACCCTAACCCTAACCCTAACCCTAACCCTAACCCTAACCCTAACCCTAACCCTAACCCTAACCCTAACCCTAACCCTAACCCTAACCCTAACCCTAACCCTAACCCTAACCCTAACCCTAACCCTAACCCTAACCCTAACCCTAACCCTAACCCTAACCCTAACCCTAACCCTAACCCTAACCCTAACCCTAACCCTAACCCTAACCCTAACCCTAACCCTAACCCTAACCCTAACCCTAACCCTAACCCTAACCCTAACCCTAACCCTAACCCTAACCCTAACCCTAACCCTAACCCTAACCCTAACCCTAACCCTAACCCTAACCCTAACCCTAACCCTAACCCTAACCCTAACCCTAACCCTAACCCTAACCCTAACCCTAACCCTAACCCTAACCCTAACCCTAACCCTAACCCTAACCCTAACCCTAACCCTAACCCTAACCCTAACCCTAACCCTAACCCTAACCCTAACCCTAACCCTAACCCTAACCCTAACCCTAACCCTAACCCTAACCCTAACCCTAACCCTAACCCTAACCCTAACCCTAACCCTAACCCTAACCCTAACCCTAACCCTAACCCTAACCCTAACCCTAACCCTAACCCTAACCCTAACCCTAACCCTAACCCTAACCCTAACCCTAACCCTAACCCTAACCCTAACCCTAACCCTAACCCTAACCCTAACCCTAACCCTAACCCTAACCCTAACCCTAACCCTAACCCTAACCCTAACCCTAACCCTAACCCTAACCCTAACCCTAACCCTAACCCTAACCCTAACCCTAACCCTAACCCTAACCCTAACCCTAACCCTAACCCTAACCCTAACCCTAACCCTAACCCTAACCCTAACCCTAACCCTAACCCTAACCCTAACCCTAACCCTAACCCTAACCCTAACCCTAACCCTAACCCTAACCCTAACCCTAACCCTAACCCTAACCCTAACCCTAACCCTAACCCTAACCCTAACCCTAACCCTAACCCTAACCCTAACCCTAACCCTAACCCTAACCCTAACCCTAACCCTAACCCTAACCCTAACCCTAACCCTAACCCTAACCCTAACCCTAACCCTAACCCTAACCCTAACCCTAACCCTAACCCTAACCCTAACCCTAACCCTAACCCTAACCCTAACCCTAACCCTAACCCTAACCCTAACCCTAACCCTAACCCTAACCCTAACCCTAACCCTAACCCTAACCCTAACCCTAACCCTAACCCTAACCCTAACCCTAACCCTAACCCTAACCCTAACCCTAACCCTAACCCTAACCCTAACCCTAACCCTAACCCTAACCCTAACCCTAACCCTAACCCTAACCCTAACCCTAACCCTAACCCTAACCCTAACCCTAACCCTAACCCTAACCCTAACCCTAACCCTAACCCTAACCCTAACCCTAACCCTAACCCTAACCCTAACCCTAACCCTAACCCTAACCCTAACCCTAACCCTAACCCTAACCCTAACCCTAACCCTAACCCTAACCCTAACCCTAACCCTAACCCTAACCCTAACCCTAACCCTAACCCTAACCCTAACCCTAACCCTAACCCTAACCCTAACCCTAACCCTAACCCTAACCCTAACCCTAACCCTAACCCTAACCCTAACCCTAACCCTAACCCTAACCCTAACCCTAACCCTAACCCTAACCCTAACCCTAACCCTAACCCTAACCCTAACCCTAACCCTAACCCTAACCCTAACCCTAACCCTAACCCTAACCCTAACCCTAACCCTAACCCTAACCCTAACCCTAACCCTAACCCTAACCCTAACCCTAACCCTAACCCTAACCCTAACCCTAACCCTAACCCTAACCCTAACCCTAACCCTAACCCTAACCCTAACCCTAACCCTAACCCTAACCCTAACCCTAACCCTAACCCTAACCCTAACCCTAACCCTAACCCTAACCCTAACCCTAACCCTAACCCTAACCCTAACCCTAACCCTAACCCTAACCCTAACCCTAACCCTAACCCTAACCCTAACCCTAACCCTAACCCTAACCCTAACCCTAACCCTAACCCTAACCCTAACCCTAACCCTAACCCTAACCCTAACCCTAACCCTAACCCTAACCCTAACCCTAACCCTAACCCTAACCCTAACCCTAACCCTAACCCTAACCCTAACCCTAACCCTAACCCTAACCCTAACCCTAACCCTAACCCTAACCCTAACCCTAACCCTAACCCTAACCCTAACCCTAACCCTAACCCTAACCCTAACCCTAACCCTAACCCTAACCCTAACCCTAACCCTAACCCTAACCCTAACCCTAACCCTAACCCTAACCCTAACCCTAACCCTAACCCTAACCCTAACCCTAACCCTAACCCTAACCCTAACCCTAACCCTAACCCTAACCCTAACCCTAACCCTAACCCTAACCCTAACCCTAACCCTAACCCTAACCCTAACCCTAACCCTAACCCTAACCCTAACCCTAACCCTAACCCTAACCCTAACCCTAACCCTAACCCTAACCCTAACCCTAACCCTAACCCTAACCCTAACCCTAACCCTAACCCTAACCCTAACCCTAACCCTAACCCTAACCCTAACCCTAACCCTAACCCTAACCCTAACCCTAACCCTAACCCTAACCCTAACCCTAACCCTAACCCTAACCCTAACCCTAACCCTAACCCTAACCCTAACCCTAACCCTAACCCTAACCCTAACCCTAACCCTAACCCTAACCCTAACCCTAACCCTAACCCTAACCCTAACCCTAACCCTAACCCTAACCCTAACCCTAACCCTAACCCTAACCCTAACCCTAACCCTAACCCTAACCCTAACCCTAACCCTAACCCTAACCCTAACCCTAACCCTAACCCTAACCCTAACCCTAACCCTAACCCTAACCCTAACCCTAACCCTAACCCTAACCCTAACCCTAACCCTAACCCTAACCCTAACCCTAACCCTAACCCTAACCCTAACCCTAACCCTAACCCTAACCCTAACCCTAACCCTAACCCTAACCCTAACCCTAACCCTAACCCTAACCCTAACCCTAACCCTAACCCTAACCCTAACCCTAACCCTAACCCTAACCCTAACCCTAACCCTAACCCTAACCCTAACCCTAACCCTAACCCTAACCCTAACCCTAACCCTAACCCTAACCCTAACCCTAACCCTAACCCTAACCCTAACCCTAACCCTAACCCTAACCCTAACCCTAACCCTAACCCTAACCCTAACCCTAACCCTAACCCTAACCCTAACCCTAACCCTAACCCTAACCCTAACCCTAACCCTAACCCTAACCCTAACCCTAACCCTAACCCTAACCCTAACCCTAACCCTAACCCTAACCCTAACCCTAACCCTAACCCTAACCCTAACCCTAACCCTAACCCTAACCCTAACCCTAACCCTAACCCTAACCCTAACCCTAACCCTAACCCTAACCCTAACCCTAACCCTAACCCTAACCCTAACCCTAACCCTAACCCTAACCCTAACCCTAACCCTAACCCTAACCCTAACCCTAACCCTAACCCTAACCCTAACCCTAACCCTAACCCTAACCCTAACCCTAACCCTAACCCTAACCCTAACCCTAACCCTAACCCTAACCCTAACCCTAACCCTAACCCTAACCCTAACCCTAACCCTAACCCTAACCCTAACCCTAACCCTAACCCTAACCCTAACCCTAACCCTAACCCTAACCCTAACCCTAACCCTAACCCTAACCCTAACCCTAACCCTAACCCTAACCCTAACCCTAACCCTAACCCTAACCCTAACCCTAACCCTAACCCTAACCCTAACCCTAACCCTAACCCTAACCCTAACCCTAACCCTAACCCTAACCCTAACCCTAACCCTAACCCTAACCCTAACCCTAACCCTAACCCTAACCCTAACCCTAACCCTAACCCTAACCCTAACCCTAACCCTAACCCTAACCCTAACCCTAACCCTAACCCTAACCCTAACCCTAACCCTAACCCTAACCCTAACCCTAACCCTAACCCTAACCCTAACCCTAACCCTAACCCTAACCCTAACCCTAACCCTAACCCTAACCCTAACCCTAACCCTAACCCTAACCCTAACCCTAACCCTAACCCTAACCCTAACCCTAACCCTAACCCTAACCCTAACCCTAACCCTAACCCTAACCCTAACCCTAACCCTAACCCTAACCCTAACCCTAACCCTAACCCTAACCCTAACCCTAACCCTAACCCTAACCCTAACCCTAACCCTAACCCTAACCCTAACCCTAACCCTAACCCTAACCCTAACCCTAACCCTAACCCTAACCCTAACCCTAACCCTAACCCTAACCCTAACCCTAACCCTAACCCTAACCCTAACCCTAACCCTAACCCTAACCCTAACCCTAACCCTAACCCTAACCCTAACCCTAACCCTAACCCTAACCCTAACCCTAACCCTAACCCTAACCCTAACCCTAACCCTAACCCTAACCCTAACCCTAACCCTAACCCTAACCCTAACCCTAACCCTAACCCTAACCCTAACCCTAACCCTAACCCTAACCCTAACCCTAACCCTAACCCTAACCCTAACCCTAACCCTAACCCTAACCCTAACCCTAACCCTAACCCTAACCCTAACCCTAACCCTAACCCTAACCCTAACCCTAACCCTAACCCTAACCCTAACCCTAACCCTAACCCTAACCCTAACCCTAACCCTAACCCTAACCCTAACCCTAACCCTAACCCTAACCCTAACCCTAACCCTAACCCTAACCCTAACCCTAACCCTAACCCTAACCCTAACCCTAACCCTAACCCTAACCCTAACCCTAACCCTAACCCTAACCCTAACCCTAACCCTAACCCTAACCCTAACCCTAACCCTAACCCTAACCCTAACCCTAACCCTAACCCTAACCCTAACCCTAACCCTAACCCTAACCCTAACCCTAACCCTAACCCTAACCCTAACCCTAACCCTAACCCTAACCCTAACCCTAACCCTAACCCTAACCCTAACCCTAACCCTAACCCTAACCCTAACCCTAACCCTAACCCTAACCCTAACCCTAACCCTAAC